>NW_027362994.1:295000-400000 GCF_046119375.1 Phyllobates terribilis
CAAACAAAGAGTGGAATAAAACACGATGAAAAAGTCTAATGGAAATAAAAATGGTATAGCTGAAAACTAGTGACGAGCGAGCACTAAAATGCTCGGGTGCTCGCTGCTCGAGTCAAGCAAATTGGAATACTCGGCTGCTCGGTCCAAGTAACGAGCCCAATGTAAGTCTATGGGAAACTCCAGCATTCTTTCGGCGCCCCCCCCCCTGGCGGTCTGCAGAGGGCCTAAAAATTGCCCAAATCGATGGGAACAGTACTCAAATGACATGGGAACAGCATGGGGAAGACTCCTGGAAGCATTTCTGACTCCCAGGTCAATGATGTCAACAATGTTGTCAGAGGTATTACGCCACTTTTACGGACTCACAATAAAACATACAAAAACTAAACCAAAATGGATTTTCCTGGGAAATATGTTAACCACTTCGCACCAGAGCCTGTTTTTGCCTTCGTGACCGGGCCAATTTTTTCAATTCTGACCACTGTCACTTTATGAAGCAATTACTCTGGAACGCTTCAACGGATCCCCCTGATTCTGAGATTGTTTTTTCGTGACATATTGTACTTCATGATAGTGGTAAAATTTCTTTGATATCACATGCGTTTATTTGTGAAAAAATCGGAAATTTGGCGAAAATTTTGAAAATTTTGCAATTTTCAAACTTTGAATTTTTAAGCCCTTAAATCAGAGAAATATGTCACACAAAATACTTAATAAATAACATTTCCCACATGTCTACTTTACATCAGCACAATTTTGGAACCAAAATTTTTTTTTGTTAGGGAGCTATAAGGGTTAAAAGTTGACCAGCGATTTCTCATTTTTCCAACAAAATTTACAAAAACATTTTTTTAGGGACCACATCATATTTGAAGTCACTTTGAGGGGTCTTTATGACAGAAAATACCCAAAAGTGACACCGTTCTAAAAACTGCACCCCTCAAGGTGCTCAAAACCACATTCAAGAACTTTATTAACCCTTCAGGTGCTTCACAGAAATTTTTGGAATGTGGAAGAAAAAAATTAACATTTAACTTTTTTCACAAAAATGTTACTTTAGACCCAATTTTTTTTATTTTCACAGGGGTAACAGGAAAAAAATGGACCCCAAAATTTTTTGTGCAATTTCTCTTGAGCGTGCTGATACCCCATATGTGAGGGAAAACCACTGTTTGGGCGCACGGCAGGGCTCGGAAAGGAAGGAGCGCCATTAGACTTTTTGAATGTAAAATTTGTCTGAATAATTAGCAGACGCCATGTTGCGTTTGGAGAGCTCCTGATGTGCCTAAACAGTGGAAACCCCCCACAAGTGACACCATTTTGGAAACTAGACCCCTTAGGGAACTTATCTAGATGTGTGGTGAGCACCTTGAACCCCAAGGTGCTTCACAGAAGTTTATAATATTGAGCTGTAAAAATAAAATTTTCACATTTTTCCCACAAAACCGTTTTTCATCCCTTAATTTTGCATTATCATAAGGGTAATAGGATAAATTGCACCATGAAATTTGTTGTGCAATTTCTCCTGAACACGCTGATACCCCATATGTGGAGGCAAATTACTGTTTGGGCGCATGGCAGGGTTTGAAAGGGAAGGAGCGCCATTTGACTTTTTGAATGTAAAATTTGTTTGAATAATTAGCAGACGCCATGTCGCATTTGGGGAGCCCCTAATGTGACTAAACAGTGGAAACCCCCCACAAGTGCCACCATTTTGGAAACTAGACCCCTTAGGGAACTTATCTAGATGTGTGGTGAGCACCTCGCACCCCCAGCTGCTTCACAGAAGTTTATAATATTGAGCCGTAAAAATAAAATTTTCACATTTTTCCCACAAAACCGTTTTTCATCCCTTAATTTTGCATTATCATAAGGGTAATAGGATAAATTGCACCATGAAATTTGTTGTGCAATTTCTCCTGAACACGCTGATACCCCATATGTGGAGGCAAATTACTGTTTGGGCGCATGGCAGGGTTTGAAAGGGAAGGAGCGCCATTTGACTTTTTGAATGTAAAATTTGTTTGAATAATTAGCAGACGCCATGTCGCATTTGGGGAGCCCCTAATGTGACTAAACAGTGGAAACCCCCCACAAGTGCCACCATTTTGGAAACTAGACCCCTTAGGGAACTTATCTAGATGTGTGGTGAGCACCTCGCACCCCCAGCTGCTTCACAGAAGTTTATAATATTGAGCCGTAAAAATAAAATTTTCACATTTTTCCCACAAAAAATCTTTTTCATTCTCTAATTTTGCATTATCATAAGGGTAATAGGATAAATTGCACCATGAAATTTGTTGTGCAATTTCTCCTGAACACGCCGATACCCCATATGTGAGGGAAAACCACTGTTTGGGCGCACGGCAGGGTTTGAAAGGGAAGGAGCGCCATTTGACTTTTTGAATGTAAAATTTATTTGAATAATTAGCGGACGCCATGTCACATTTGTGGAGCCCCTAATGTGTCTAAACAGCGGAAACCCCCCACAAGTGCCACCATTTTGGAAACTAGACCCCTTAGGGAACTTATCTAGATGTGTGGTGAGCACCTCG
This sequence comes from Phyllobates terribilis, assembly GCF_046119375.1. Taxonomy (NCBI): domain Eukaryota; kingdom Metazoa; phylum Chordata; class Amphibia; order Anura; family Dendrobatidae; genus Phyllobates; species Phyllobates terribilis. The sequence continues at coordinate 297,556 of NW_027362994.1, forward strand.
CACCCCCAGCTGCTTCACAGAAGTTTATAATATTGAGCCGTGAAAATAAAATTTTCACATTTTTCCCATAAAAAATGTTTTTCATCCCCTAATTTTGCATTATCATAAGGATAACCGGAGAAATTGCACCATGAAATTTGTTGTACAATTTCTCCTGAGTACGCCGATACCCCATATGTGGGGGAAAACCACTGCTTTGGTGTACGGCAGGGTTCGGAAGAGAAAGGAGCGCTATGTTGGCTGGGATAGGCAGCAGACACCATGTCACATTTGAAGAGTCGCTGACATGCCAAAACAGCAGAAACCTCCACAAATGACCCCATTTTGTAAACTACACCTCTCAAGGAATTCATCTAGGGAAGTAGTGAGTATTTTTTAATTTTTAAATTTATACCATTGGGCAGTGAAGAAAACATAATTGTATTTTTACCACAAAAAATGTTTTACCCTCAGATTTTACATTTTCACACAGGGCAATGGGTAAAAATGGTGCCGAAATGCGTCACACAATTTCTTCTAAAAGTGTCAATACCCCATATGTGGCTGTATCGTACCGCTTAGCCATACGGTGAGATCTGGGGGGGACGGAGTGCTATTTGACAATTGGAGAACAAATTATTGTAGAATAGGCATTTGGATTTGGGAGCACAAAATTTTCTGAATTTCTTTTGGGGGGCAAGGGTCATTTTGCTTTTCCAGAGCCTTTCTACTACCAGTAACTTGGAAGTCCCTTATATTTTTAACAGATGACGGACCTGAGTGGGGACTAGCTTTTTTTGAGGACTGAGTTGAAGCTTTTATTGGGAACATTTTACGTAACATTTATCCGGCGCTCTAGGCTGAGCACTTACATCGGGGTTTCCATCTAAATTTCCAAGTGATGTAATTCAGATGAAACCCCTGCAGGATCCATTCACTGTAATGAGGCAGCAGAGTTACTCTGGACACCGTCTGGCCTCTGTGTAGCGGTGTCCTTTTTTTCAGAAGTGCACAAAACTGTGGCCAACCGCACTTTTATGCACGCCTAAAACAAATGACACCGTGGGATCCCAGGCTAGACGGCGTCCACAGTGGCCTATATCTGTCTCATTACAGGGAATCTTCCGTCATGGGTTCCGGCTGAATCATGTATTTCAGAGATTTACACGGAAACCCTGGTGTAAGTGCTCAGCGCAGAGCACAGGATAAATGTGGGCAGAGCCTTACTGGGATCTTTGGGGACATAATAAACAAATCAGTAGCAGGTGAAGAATTGGTTTTATTTATTTTTTACGCCGTTCCTAGTGTGATATAACTGATTAGATTACTTTATTCTTCGGGTCGGTGTGATTACAGAGATACCAGATTGATATCGGGTTTTTATGATTGACAGCTGTCACACACTAAAAGACGCTTTTTTTGCAAAATCTAGTTTTTGCATCACCATATTTTGAGAGCTATAATTTTTCCATATTTCGGCCGACAGAGTCATGTGACGGCTTGTTTTTTGCGGGACGAGTTGACATTTTTATTGGTACCATTTTTGGGGACGTGACATTTTTTGATCGCTTTCTATTCCGTTTTTTGGGAGGTAAAATTAACAAAAACAAACAATTCAGGAATTGTTTTTTGAGTTTTTTTTTTATGCCGTTCTGCGTGTGGTAAAAGTGATCAGGCAGCGTTATTCTTCGGGTCAGTACGTTTACAGCGATACTACACTTACTGTATTTTTTTTATGTTTTGGCGTTTTTACACAATAAAACTATTTTATAGAAAAAAATATTTTTTTTGCATTGCTTTATTCTGAGCGCTATAACTTTTTTATTTTTCGGCTGATGGAGCTGTATGGCGGCTTTTTTTTGCGTAACAAGATGACGTTTTCAGTGGTACCATTTTTATTTCTATTTTGTTTTTTGATCGCATTTTTTTCCACTTTTTGTTTGGCAATATGATGAAAAAGCATATTTTTTTGCTCCGTTTTTTATTTATTTTTATTACGGTGTGCACAGAAGGAGTTAATTAGTGTGACAGTTTTATAGCTCGGGTTGTTTCGGACGCGGCGATACCAAATATGTGTACTTTTTTTGGTTTTGTAAAAATATACGGATTTATTGGTTTAATATTTTATTTATTTATTTTTATTTATTTTGTGATTTTTTTATTAATAGTTTAAAAACTTTTTTTTTACTTTTTTTCACATTTTTTCTTAGTCCCTGTATGGGACATTAATTTTTATTTTTCTGATCTCTGATCTCATGTAATGTAATAGACATATATTACATTACATGAGATCTTCCCTGACTGTTTCAGTCAGAGTCTCCTGTCTGGCTACAGCTGCAGCTGAGCCAGACAGGACACCATATATGGCAGAGCTGGAGGCGGTCATGTGACCTCCAGCTGCCATAGCAACCCCAGGTCCTGGAAGGACACGGAGGTCTTCGGAGAGGTAAGTTGACGACCCCCTCTCCTCCTGCTGTCTCCTATATGCCGTGATCACTATAGATCACAGCATATAGAAGACAGCTAAGGGTTAACATCACTGGGACCTGATCTAATCAGGTCCCGATGATGTTCCCTGTCAGAGCTAACGCTCTGCACCGGAATCGCAGCGCTTGCAGGACCCTAGGGGTCCTGAGCGCTGCGAGACCACCCACCGTTTTTAAACGTCGGCGCTGCACAGAGCCCAGCAAGCGCCGACGTTTATCTACAGTGGGCGGTCGGGAACCGGTTAAGGAACATCCTTTCCAGGGTAATGACTTGTATATAAGGCAAAATCAATAACCAAAAACAAAAATCCTCCTTCACACCTTGGGCTATGTTCACACACAGCGTTTTTGATGCATTTTTGCATTTCTTTCAACCGTGACAAATGCATTCAGCAGGAAATGGCATTTTAACATTTTACAACCTTATCTGGCCATGTGGTGTGTGAAACATCATCAGACACATCCTGTTTCATTTATGAAGGAGGGATTGTGAAAGTCACAAACACTATTTTTACTGCCTTACTATTCTTAAAGGGCCAGCAGTCGGCTATGCTTTGTTGTTCCCATTATTAAAGAGTGGGTCTCCTATACTGTTATTGCGTATGCAGTGACTGCAAGGGCTGCCAAAAATTTGGACGTAACCCAATACCCCTTTGAAGAGACATAGAGGAGGGTCTCAGTAAAAAAAATATTCCCATTATAAAGGAGTGGGTCTCCTATAGTGGTAATGCCCATGCTGTGACTGCAAGGGCTGCCAAAATTTGGGAAAAACCCCACTAACAATTTAAGGACACATAGAGCTGGGCCACAGTAATGACATGTTCCCATTAGAAAGGATAAGGATCTGCTATACAGTTATAGGGTATGCAGTGAGTCCAACAGCTGCCAAAATTTAGGAAAAACCCCACTAACAATTTAAAGACACATAGAGCTGGGCACAGTAACGATGTTACACTCGCGGCCTGACTGTCTGGCGTGAGTGTGATTAGTGGTCCCACTGTACCATGAACCGAGGAGTGCCTGGAGGGGCGCAACTAAGTATCTACCCGATCCGACCAAGGTCGCACGGCGGCTAACGACTCCGTGAACCAAGGAGGAACCGAGCAGAGGGACCAGGTGCTACACCAGGTTAGACCCCGGTCACAGCTGTTGACCCACACCGGGGAATGCAGGAACAGGCAGGCCAGGCTGGCATACAGACAGGTGGGTATAGGCAAGCACGGCTGGTATGCAGACAGGGGGGGTACTGGCAAGCACGGTTGGTGTACAGACAGGGAAATACTGGCAAGCACAGCTGGAGTGCAAACAGGCAGGTACTAGCAGGTTGGAGCGCAAGCAGGATAGACTCCAATACAGACTGGGAGACAGAGACAAAGCAGCAGATGCGGTAGACAAGCTGGGCAGAGCAAAACCCGCAGATGCGGTAGACAAGCCGAGCAGAGCAAAAAAACGCAGAAGCGGTAGACAAGCAAAGCAGAGCAGAAACCAGCAACCGCGGTGAACAAGCAGAGCAGAGCTAAAACCGCTGGTGCGGTATGCAAGACAGAGCAGAAAGGAACCGCTGGAGCGGTGAACAAGGCAGAGCAGAGGGGAACCGCCGGAGCGGTGGGCAAGGCAGAGCAGAGGGGAACCGCCGGAGCGGTGGGCAATTAAGAGCAGAGCGAAACCGCACGTACAGTGAACAAGACAGAAAGGACAGAGCCCTGTTCCCATGGAACAGACTGGAAAATACAGAAAGATACCAAAGAAGGCAAAGGGAACAAGCAGAACCAGATACACACAAGGTACTTCCTATGAAGTAGCGAGTGGACACAAAACTCACAAACAGAAGTACAGAGACAACGAGTTGGAGCTAGGTGCTGGTTCAGACACTGCAGAAAAAGGGAGGAAACGGACAGAGACAAAACAGGTAACAGGTTAGGAGACAGTTCAGACAGGAACTGTTACTGCAACGAAATACAGAAACGAGCCTAGGTATAGCCAAGTGCTGGTTCAGACACTGCAGAAAAAGGGAGGAAATGGACATAGAGACAAAACAGATAAGAGGCTAGGAGACAGTTCAGACAGGAACTGTTACTGCAGCGAATTACAGGAATGAGCCTGGGTATAAGGCCCCCAGAGGCAGAAACAGACTAGAAGTCACAGATAACAGGTCTGGGAATGCAGCCCCCAGAGTGGCGAGACAGACAGAAATAGAACTGGACCTGGCAACTTCAGAGAAAAGCACACACTGAATGTTAGTGTTGCTCAGGCACCTCCTACTGGGTGGAGGGGGTTTAAATATCCAGAGACTCACAGCAAAAGGCTAGAGACGCAATAGAGGTGCACCACAGCAGCTATAAGAATCAGGAAGTAACCGGGCCGCCACCCTAAGCAGTCAGTCAAGAGACATGCACACAGCAAGAATCTGGAGCACGGTTTACAGGCTGGACTGACAGGTAAGATTGTGGTCTTGCATAGTGGGAGGTGGTGCACTATGCAAGCACGCCGCCAGAGAGGTTACAAACGACATGTACCCAGTTATAGGGTATGCAGTGAGTCCAACGGCTGCCAAAATTTAGAAAAAACCCAATTAACAATTTAAAGACACATGGAGCTGGGCTACAGTAATGAGTACGACATGTTCCCATTAAAAAAGAGTTGGTCTCCCATACTATTTGCCTATGCAGTGAATGCAACGGCTGCCAAAAATTACGAGGCACTCCAATGACCTTGCAAGAGATGTAGAGGTTGGAGGGCCTCCTGATAACAATTTTCCCATTATTAGGAAGTGGGTCTCCCATACTGTTTGCCTATGCAGTGAATGCAACGGCTGTCAAAAATTTGGAGGAACTCCACTGCCCCTTGCAAGAGACGTAGATATGGTGATATGGTAGATATGGTAGTGATATGGAGGAGGATGTGAAGGATGAGGAGAAGGTGGAGGACAAGAACAAATAGACAAAATCAGGAAGCTTATACCCATGTCTGGGTGTGAAGACAGAGGTGCATGGGAATACAGTTAGACCTCCCAAAAATAAGACACTGTATTTGAGTTTATGTTACGCTGCTATCATTCAGTGGTAGAGAGAAAGAAATTAGAATCAGACTTAGAATTGCCACTATTATGTAACTAAGTAATATATGGTATATCCACATTTATCATTATTGCAATCTTCTAGTCGGATTATATAGGGGCCATCGTTAACATATAGCAAAAAGAAGGAGTGCAAAGCACAAACAACGATAATAGCCCAATTGTTAGAAAAATACAAAAATACTTTATTGAATATTAAACATCAGAGAATCTGGGGAGACGATAAATACACATAAATCCACATATAGTTGCATAGATCAATACACAATTGCATAAAAGCATTAAAATCAAGCACTACATCACACGAAGTGTGGCTATTACATGGAAGGTGTCCGTTATTTAAAGTAAATTGAAATGGACAAAATGCTGCGCTATATGAATCAAATATACATACGAACATTTATGTTCAGTCAGGAAGAGCAGCATCATCACCATGAACCGATGGTCACATTCCCTATCACCACAATATATAGATGGATACAAGTCAAAAAAGTTTTTTTTACCTCTGTAGGGGGAAAAGAGCACACTCCATGTGTGTATCCCCAACGCGCGTTTCGGCGCTATGTGCCTTTCTCAAGGGGACTGCTCAAGTATCACAGATGGTCATTTAAATAGTGTCTTGCGTAAACACCGCGAGACGCTGGGGGTGGATGATACTAATCATGTGACTTGTCACCATGTGAACCACAACGCTACCCAGAGATGCCTCGCAACGGACCAGAAGTGACGCAGAGAGCATCGCCGTTACCCAGACACCGGACTCCGACGGCATCGCGGCTGATAGCCCATGGATGCCGAAGGGAAAACAGCGTGTGGGGACGACGATGCCCCTGCGTGCATGGTCCAGGTATACATAACACATATGTATGCAACGTCACCCGTTTGAACAGAGGCGGGACCACCCCCATGCAGACTAGGACTAAACTACGACAAGGGAAACATAACATTAACGCACACACTGCATATAATTGCCAAAAATCAATACACTTATAATGGAGAACACATAGATGATGAAGAACAAAAAAATGCATCTTTAACCCCTTTAAAGCCCATGACGTACTAATACGCGTCTATGCCCTGGGATTTAAGAGCCTGACCCATATTAGTACGTCATAGCGATAGCGCGCGCACAGAGGTTGTGCGGGCGTGATCGCCGCCGGGTGTCAGCTGATTGTCACAGCTGACACCCGGTACTATGTGCAGGGAGCGGTCCCGCACCGCCCCCAGCACATTAACCCCTGCAATGCTGCGATCGAAGTCGATCACAGCATTGCGGAGGCAAGGGGAGGTGATCGGTATACTCACCTCCTCTTCCGGCCTCCAGCGCTGTCTGCCGCGGCTTCCCGGGTGTTGCCATGACGACCCGATGTCGTCATGACAACATCCGGGTCACCAGACAGCAGGAAGATTGTTTGGACATGCGCAGTGCATCATCAAACTATCTTCTCCCTGTCCAGCGCTGACTGCCTGCACGGCACAGGGATGGTGCTCCATCCCTATGCTGTGCAGGCGATCAGAATAAAAAAAGTGAAAGTCCCACAGTGGGACAAAGTAAAAAAGTGTAAAAACTCCCAGAAAGTGAAAAAAAAAGAAAAAAATAATAATCCACTAAAAATAAAAATATAATGTACCCATCAATAAATATTATTATGAAAAAAAACAAAAAAAAAACAATAAAAGTACACATATTTGGTATCGCCGCGTCTGTAACGACCAGGCCTATAAAACTGTTCCACTAGTTAACCCCTTCAGTGAACACGGTAAAAAAATAAAAATAAAAAACAAAGCAAAAAACAATGCTTTATCATCATACCGCCAAACAAAAAATGGAATAACACGCGATCAAAAAGACGAATATAAATAAAAATGGTACCGCTAAAAACGTCATCTTGTCCCGCAAAAAACAAGCCGCCATACAGCTCCATCATCCGAAAATTCAAAAAGCTACAGCTCTCAGAATAAAGCGATGCAAAAAAATAATTTTTTCTATAAAATAGCTTTTATTGTGTAAAAACGCCAAAACATAAAAAACAATATAAATGTGGTACCGCTGTAAACCTACTGACCCGAAGAATAAAGCTACCTTATGAATTTTACCACACCCGGAGCAGAATAAAAAAAAACAAAAAAAACAAATCCTGAATTGTTGGTTTTTGTTCATTCTGCCTCCCAAAAGCTGGAATAGAAAGCGATCAAAAAATGTCACATGCCTGAAAATGGCACCAATAACAACGTCAACTCATCCCGCAAAAAACAAGCCGTCACATGACTCTGTCGGCCAAAATCTGGCGATGCAAAAACTAGATTTTACAAAATATGTGTTTTTTAGTGTGTGACAGCTGTCAATCATAAAAACCCGATATGATTCTGGTATTGCTGTAATCGCACCGACCCGAAGAATAAAGTAATCTCATCACTTATACCGCACGAGGAACGGCGTAAAAAATAAACGCTAGGGCTGGGGATGTTTTTTTTTTTTTCAAAAGTAAAAAAAAAAAAACAAAAAAAAAAAAAAAGAAGATGACGATATGGCGACTAGTGTTGAACGCAAGTGCTCGCTACTTGAGTTTGCATCGGTTGCTCGGGTATGCACTGAGTATTGCGGGTGCTCGAGTCTCCGTCCAATATGCTTCACGGCCAAAAAAACCTCGCGGGGATGGCCTGCCATGCACGAGCGATCCCCGCATGGTTTTTTGGGGTGTCTAATAACCGTGAAACATGCGGGCGGGGACTCGAGCATTTCACTTGAGCACCCGTGATACATGGTGCATACCTGAGTACCCGATGCAAACTCAAGTAGCGAGCACTTGCGCTCAAGAGTAATGACAACTTATTCAATATGATGACCTAATGTTATCAAATTCTGTGTCGTACCTCTGGGTTCCAAATGTTCACTATACCCCTTAATAAAATCCTTGAGGGGTATAGTTTCCAAAATGGCGTCACTTGTGGGGGAGCTTCACAGTTTAGGCACATCAGGGGCTCTCCAAACGCGACATGGTGTCCGCTAACAAATTGAATGGAAAATCAGCTCAAATTGTTAGCGGACACCATGTTGCGTTTGGAGAGCCCGTGTGCCTAAACATTGTAGCTCCCCCACAAGTGACTCCATTTTGGAAACTAGACCACCCAAGGCACCTATCTAGATGCATAGTGAGCACTTGGAACCCCCAGGTGCTTCACAAATTGATTCGTAAAAATTAGAAAGTGGAGAAAAAAAAAACTTTTTCATTTTTACGAATCAATTTGTGAAGCACCTAGGGGTTCCAAGTGCTCACTATGCATCTAGATAGGTGCCTTGGGGGGTCTAGTTTCCAAAATGGGGTCACTTGTGGGGGGTTTCCACTGTTTAGGCACATCAGGGGCTCTCCAAACGCAACATGGCATCCGCTAATTATTCAAGCAAATTTTACAATCAAAAAGTTAAATGGCGCTCCTTCACTTCCGAGCCCTGCCGTGCGCCCAAACAGTGGTTTTTCCCCACATATGGGGTATCTGCGTGCCCAGAGGAAATTGCACAACAAATTTTGGGGTCCTTTTTTTCCTGTTACCCCTGCGAAAATAAAAAAAATTGGGTCTAAAGTAACATTTTTGCGAAAAAAGTTAAATGTTCATTTTTTTTCTTCCACATTCCAAAAATTCATGTGAAGCACCTGAAGGGTTAATAAAGTTCTTGAATGTGGTTTTGAGCACCTTGAGGGGTGCAGTTTTTAGAATGGTGTCACTTTTGGGTATTTTCTGTCATAAAGACCTCTCAAAGTGACTTCAAATGTGATGTGGTCCCTAAAAAAATGGTTTTGTAAATTTTGTTGGAAAAATGAGAAATTGCTGGTCAACTTTTAACCCTTATAGCTCCCTAACAAAAAAAAATTTTGGTTCCAAAATTGTGCTGATGTATAGCAGACATGTGGGAAATGTTATTCATTAACTCTTTTGTGTGACATATCTCTCTGATTTAAGGGCATAAAAATTCAAATTTTGAAAATTGCTAAATTTTCAAAATTTGCCAAATTTCCGTTTTTTTCACAAATAAATGCAAGTGATATCGAAGAAATTTTAACACAATCATGAAGCACAATATGTCACGAAAAAACAATCTCAGAATCAGGGGGATCCGTGGAAGCGTTCCAGAGTAATTACTTCATAAAGTGACAGTGGTCAGAATTGTAAAAATTGACCGGGTCATTAACGTGCAAACCACCCGCGGGGCTTAAGGGGTTAAGTGAAAGAAGAATACAACTTACCTTTGCCTGTGGGAGAGGTTGGGCTTCTTCTGGCTCAAAAAATAGATTCTCTTTAAAAAACTGTCCGTCCTGCAAGAATGGAGACAGCGGATATAATACAGGACAGGAAAGGTGACTGGTATGATGGAAGGCTCACAGGGGGAAAGGTATAAAGCTGGGGTACACGGGGTAGCGCACCATGCAGCAGATTGAACTATCCTTTTAAAGGCAAAGATACAGCCTATTTCCAAGATCCTACCGCAATATGTAGTAGATCTAATAGTAATATTCGAAAATACCTCCAATTAGAATACAGTATAGTTCTTCTGATTCACTATGTCACTTACCCTATGAGCAGGGCATTGTAGTAGCTTAGGTATCTATGGTCACGACCACTCATAGCGACAGTTGTTAGTGGTCGTAATCATGGATACCTAAACTACTACAATGCAGTGCACATGGGGTAAGCGACATAGCTAATCAGAAGAACAATACTACAATTTTAATTGGAGGTATTTGCTAATATTATTATTACACCTACTACATAGTGGGATAGGATCTTGGAGATGGGAATACCCCTTTTTTTAGGATACAGTTGATGCTTTACAGTCTTCCTAGGTGTATACTTACTAGTTTATCAATGGTGGGAAAATAAGTTACCAATCTGTGCAACACAAAAAAAGAAAAAAAAAAAGCATTGAATCGGTGATTTGCATTTGTATAATAATGTGATAGCAGAGAGGTGCGGGCACCTGTAGCAGGCGGAGAAGCTTTCCACCGCCCCGTGCAGAGGGTTTCCCTCCAGCCACAGCTCTCTCAGCTCCAGGTTGTGGATCAGATCCAGCTCTTCAACTCTGCAAAGCGAAAAAAGAACATGTTCCCGTGACCAGCTACCACCAGAAAACACAGAGATTTGTTTGTTTCTCGCCTTCTTCCAAGAGCCACAAACCATTTTATTGTTCCGTCTATATGGCCTGGGGTTTTTTTTCCCCAGGATGAGTATGGGCTTTCTATTCCTCCATTTTTGGGACTTGTAACTTTTTCTGTTGCGGGGGCTGGGTGAGGGTCTTTTTGTATTTTTATTCATACCATTTTGATCGATTGTTTTTTATTCCATTTTTGAGAAGTGCAGCGATCGAAAATTCAATTATTTTGATTTTAATTTTTTTAAACTGTTTACAATTTGGGTTCTTTATATTTTCATAGGATGGAGTTTTACGGATTCGATTTACCAATTTTTCTTTTTTTTTTTTTTGAATTTCATTATTTTTTAATTGGGAAAAGCGAGACAAATGAAAATTATGGGTTTTAGTTTATTTATTCATTTTTAAATACATTTTTACTTATTTTTGCCCTGGACTCTGCGACTGTTTGATCGCTTGTACTATACTGGGAACACAGATGTACAGAGATGGCAGGACGGGGGTCTTCAGGAGGCCACTGACTGCCACTATTACCCACCGGTACCCCACGATCGATGGCATATACGGGGTAATCGGAAAAGACGTCACGACGGCAGCAGACCCGATCCCTGCGCAAGGAGGCGACGTACCTCGTTATAGGAGAGGTTCAGACTCTGCAGGTGCCGGGTCAGGTAGAAGAGATGAGCAAAACCAGTCAGCTTGGAGAGACGACGACAACTCAGGTCCAAAGACTGAAGCTACAAAAATATATATAGAGAATTTCACAAACACCCTATGGACAGGGGGGCGCTGGTTCTTACCCCATGTATCATTAGCCCAAGAGTGACAAAAAAGATTGTGGGGGTCCCAGCGGGGTCCCCAAGGATCTCTAGTGGCATAGCCTAGTGTGGACCTGCTCAGGTCACAGATGGGGCTGTAATTAATAGTATTTATTATTACCTGGGGGCAACACTCCGAGATCATCTGCAGGACGACCTCTGCGGCTGCAGCGTGGGTCAGCGAAAGCACAATGTTGTCAGAAAGCAAATCTAAGGAAAGCAAATAACATTAGTGAGGAAGGGGCACGGCGCAGGCAGAGGAGAGAAGGCGAAGGGGCGCGGCCGGAGGAGAGGAGGCGACGGGGCGCCGGCAGAGGAGAGGAGGCGACGGGGCGCGGGCAGAAGAGAGGAGGCGACGGGGCGCAGGCAGAGGAGAGAAGGCGACGGGGCGCGGCCGGAGGAGAGAAGGCGACGGGGCGCGGCCGGAGGAGAGAAGGCGACGGGGCGCCGGCCGAGGAGAGAAGGCGACGGGGCGCCGGCCGAGGAAAGAAGGCGACGGGGCCGTGAGCAAAAATCAAAGCATACCCACACATAACCGCTATACAGTACCTACAACACACACCATATAGTGCCCACACATAACCGCTATACAGTACCTACAACACACACCATATAGTGCCCACACATAACCGCTATACAGTACCTACAACACACACCATATAGTGCCCACACATAACCGCTATACAGTACCTACAACACACACCATATAGTGCCCACATAACCGCTATACAGTACCTACAGCACACACCATATAGTGCCCACACATAACCGCTATACAGTACCTACAGCACACACCATATAGTGCCCGCGCATAACCACTATACAGTACCTACAGCACACACCATATAGTGCCCGCACATAACCGCTATACAGCACCTACAGCACACACCATATAGTGCCCGCGCATAACCGCTATACAGCACACGCCATATCGTGCCCGCGCATAACCGCTATACAGCACACGCCATATCGTGCCCACGCATAACCGCTATACAGCACACGCCATATCATGCCCACGCATTACCGCTATACAGCACCTACAGCACACGCCATATAGTACCCACGCATTACCGCTATACAGCAAACGCCATATAGTGCCCACGCATAACCGCTATACAGCACCTACAACACACGCCATATAGTGCCCACACATAACCACTATACAGCACCTACAACACACGCCATATAGTGCCCACGCATAACCGCTATACAGCACACGCCATATAGTGCCCACGCATAACCGCTATACAGCACCTACAGCACACGCCATATAGTGCCCACGCATAACCGCTATACAGCACACACCATATAGTGCCCACGCATAACCGCTATACAGCACCTACAGCACACACCATATAGTGCCCAGGCATTACCGCTATACAGTACCTACAGCACACACCATATAGTGCCCACGCATAACCGCTATACAGCACACACCATATAGTGCCCACACATAACCGCTATACAGCACACACCATATAGTGCCCACGCATAACCGCTATACAGCACCTATAGCACACACCATATAGTGCCCACGCATAACCGCTATACAGCACCTAGAGCACACACCATATAGTGCCCACGCATAACCGCTATACAGCACCTACAGCACACACCATATAGTGCCCACGCATAACCGCTATACAGCACCTACAGCACACACCATATAGTGCCCACGCATAACCGCTATACAGCACACATCATATAGTGCCCACGCATAACCGCTATACAGCACACACCATATAGTGCCCACGCATAACCGCTATACAGCACACACCATATAGTGCCCACGCATAACCGCTATACAGCACACACCATATAGTGCCCACGCATAACCGCTATACAGCACACACCATATAGTGCCCACGCATAACCGCTATACAGTGCCTACAACACACACCATATAGTGCCCACACATTACCGCTATACAGTGCCTACAGCACACACCATATAGCGCCCACGCATAACCGCTATACAGCACACGCCATATAGTGCCCACACATAACGGCTATACAGCACCTACAGCACACACCATATAGTGCCCACGCATAACCGCTATACAGCACCTACAACACACACCATATAGTGCCCACGCATAACCGCTATACAGCACACACCATATAGTGCCCACGCATAACCGCTATACAGCACACACCATATAGTGCTCACACATAACCGCTATACAGCACCTACAGCACACACCATATAGTGCTCACACATAACCGCTATACAGCACCTACAGCACACATCATATAGTGCCCACACATTACCGCTATACAGTACCTACAACACACATCATATAGTGCCCACACATTACCGCTATACAGCACCTACAACACACACCATATAGTGCCCACGCATAACCGCTATACAGCACACACCATATAGTGCCCACGCATAACCGCTATACAGCACCTACAGCACACACCATATAGTGCTCACACATAACCGCTATACAGCACCTACAGCACACACCATATAGTGCTCACACATAACCGCTATACAGCACCTACAGCACACATCATATAGTGCCCTCACATTACCGCTATACAGTACCTACAACACACATCATATAGCGCCCACACATTACCGCTATACAGCACCTACAACATGCATCATATAGCGCCCACACATTACCGCTATACAGCACCTACAACACACATCATATAGCGCCCACACATTACCGCTATACAGTACCTACAACACACATCATATAGCGCCCACACAAGTTCTCAGTGTGGATTGTCACTGCTAATTTCATTTAATGGTTTGCAAAGAGTGAAATCTGTGGCCAAATCTGCAGTTAAGTTTTGCACAGATTTTGGTGCAGATTTTCTGTCCCATTTACAGAGGCTTTATGACAGTTATTGCTTCTGTTATAAACTGTGGACACAGCTCAGGTGTGAACAGAGGGCAATGTGATGAGAGCTGCTGGGCGGTGATGTCATTCCTGTCCTGCAGCCAGATATTATCCGCCTCTGATTGGTAGAATTAGAAGCCCCCCTCATTCCTTTCCTCTGCTGAATGCGGCCCTTGTCCCCCTCATTACCGCGCTCGTCCCCCCTCATTACCGTGCTCGTCCCCTCGGCCCGTCCCGCTCCTTCGCTTATTGTGCTGATGACTCCCGCGCTCTGGATTTCTGCCAGCACTAATGTTGTATCTCCTCCATCCCCCTCATCGGCAGGTGGAAGACCCCAGCCAGCCCAACGACGAGGGTCTCACAGCCCCCCACACCGCCGTGTGCGCCGGCCACACCGAGATCGTCCAGTTCCTCGTACAGTTCGGAGTGAAGGTAAACGCAGCAGACAGCGCCGGCTGCTGCCCCGAATATCGGCTCGCATTAAAGGCTCGCATTAAAGGGGTCGACAGAACCCCCCATCCCTTGTTAGAGGCCTGAGAGCACTTATTAAGCACTACCCCGCCCCCCCGGCCAGCACGTGACTCAGCCCCCGGCCAGATTGCATCAATGGGAGAAAAAGAAAAAAAATTCTTGGCCCAAGAAATAGAAAAGTTGAGCCCCCGAGGGTCTGGGTGATTTAGGACAGACGGTCTAGTTTTTCAGGGGGTTTTCTGTGGCGGTTTCTGTCGTTTTCTCCGCTTGGTGTCGCTGTCAGAACCCCGCTGCACTGCGCCGTCTCCTGCAACAACGTCCAGGTGTGTAAGTTCCTGGTGGAGTCCGGAGCCGTCGTGTGCGCCATGACCTACAGCGACAGACAGAGGGCGTCAGACAAGTGCGAGGAGATGGAGGAGGCTACAGCCAGTGCTCCCAGCTCCTGTACGGTAAGTACAGACAATCCACCTGGCCACCTACAAGACATCGTTCACACTTACCTGGCATTTTTTACATTTTCTTAAATGCATATATTTTGATTTTATTAAAAATGGGATTTATTAAAATTTTTGCGTCTGATATCTGCAGAATGAGTTAACTGAGAATTCATCAGTGAGCTTGCAGCTTTTTTTTTTAAGCTGTCATTTTACTGAGCCTACATGAAAGCTGAGCAGAACTTTGTGTCAGTGAGAGGAGCTCACTGACAGGTCCTCAGTTGACTCATTCCACAGTCACTTAAAAGGCCTGTAAAAGCCAAACTGTGAAAAAATTTGAATGGAACCAAATTGCAAAAAATATTTGGCTCAAAAATAAATGCATTTAAATACAAAAGAAAGTCCCCAAAGGTGACCATAACATTTAAAGGGGAAATGCCCGCTCCAACCAGATCCCTATGGTTAGAGATTTCCTGGACACAGCCCTGCTCAGAGTGGAAAAACATGGCTGCTCTGGTACAGAAACAGCGCCACATCTGCTCACAGGCGGTATTGCAGGACCCTGAGCTGTAATACCAAATACAACCCATGGGTCAGGGTGGCGCTGTTTTCCGTAACAATTATTTAAATGTTTTTATTCCCTGATGAAGTAAATGGTGAAGAATAAAAACGCAAGGTATATAAGAAAGCGCCTCAGTTTATTCCGGCGGGCGGGATGCTGAAGCTTCGATCCCCATGGTGCGAGCCTCCATGTGAGGCCGGTGTGGGGACTCGCCTCCTCTCCTGCCTGGAGGGCGCACATTAGCGGCCGCTGTAGGCGGATTAGGATGAACGGCTGGAATGTGCCGGATTATAGGGCCCCGGCTCTCACCGCTCCGGGCTGAGACAATAATCGTCTGCGCGCTGATTCCATCACTCAGAGGCAAACGCCCAGTAACCCTGTACGGCCGGGTCTGCGAGTCACTATAGCGGCAGGATGGGCCCTGAACACTGTCAGGAGTCAGTCATAGCAGGGGTCCTCCAAGTCACAGCTGCTACCTACAGGGCACCAGGTCCAAGGCCAGAGTCCGGTAACTGACCTCCTCCCAGCGAGTGAGGCGGCACCCAGCGGAGGCCATACAGGAACAGAAGGGAGGCCATTGTAGAGCAAGTGCCCGGAAATGTGGCACCCAGAGAAGTCACCGCATACAAGCGCCCAGAGCTGAGCCCTCATCTAAGCCCAAAACAGGTTTAAGACGAGGAGGGGTTAATGCAGGAGAAAAACAGCGCAAATAATGATGGCAATACCGCCACTCATACCAGTATCATAGCAGTTATATTCTTATACAGGGGCAGTATCATAGCAATTATATTCTTATACAGGGGCAGTATTATAGCAGTTATATTCTTATACAGGGGCAGTATCATAGCAGTTATATTCTTATACAGGGGCAGTATATAGCAGTTATATTCTTATACAGGGGCAGTATTATAGCAGTTATATTCTTATACAGGGGCAGTATTATAGCAGTTATATTCTTATACAGGGGCAGTATTATAGCAGTTATATTCTTATACAGGGGCAGTATTATAGCAGTTATATTCTTATACAGGGGCAGTATTATAGCAGTTATATTCTTATACAGGGGCAGTATATAGCAGTTATATTCTTATACAGGGGCAATATCATAGCAGTTATATTCTTATACAGGGGCAGTATCATAGCAGTTATATTCTTATACAGGGGCAGTATCATAGCAGTTATATTCTTATACAGGGGCAGTATCATAGCAGTTATATTCTTATACAGGGGCAGTATCATAGCAGTTATATTCTTATACAGGGGCAGTATTATAGCAGTTATATTCTTATACAGGGGCAGTATTATAGCAGTTATATTCTTATACAGGGGCAGTATCATAGCAGTTATATTCTTATACAGGGGCAGTATTACAGCAGTTATATTCTTATACAGGGGCAGTATCATAGCAGTTATATTCTTATACAGGGGCAGTATCATAGCAGTTATATTCTTATACAGGGGCAGTATCATAGCAGTTATATTCTTATACAGGGGCAGTATCATAGCAGTTATATTCTTATACAGGGGCAGTATTATAGTAGTTATATTCTTATACAGGGGCAGTATCATAGCAGTTATATTCTTATACAGGGGCAGTATCATAGCAGTTATATTCTTATACATAGGAGCAGTATCATAGTAGTTATATTCTTGTACATAGGAGCAGTATTATAGTAGTTATATTATTGTACATAGGAGCCGTATTATAGTAGTTATATTCTTGTACATAGGAGCAGTATTATAGTAGTTATATTCTTGTACATAGGAGCCGTATTATAGTAGTTGTATTCTTGTGCATAGGGGCAGTATTATAGTAGTTATACTCTTGTACATAGGAGCCGTATTATAGTAGTTATATTCTTGTACATAAGAGCCGTATTATAGTAGTTATATTCTTGTACATAGGAGCAGTATTATAGTAGTTATATTCTTGTACATAGGAGCTGTATTATAGTATTTGTATTCTTGTACATAGGGGGCAGTATTATAGTAGTTATATTCTTGTACATAGGAGCTGTATTATAGTATTTGTATTCTTGTACATAGGGGGCAGTATTATAGTAGTTATATTCTTGTACATAGGAGCAGTATTATAGTAGTTGTATTCTTGTACATAGGGGGCAGTATTATAGTAGTTATATTCTTGTACATAGGAGCTGTATTATAGTATTTGTATTCTTGTACATAGGGGGCAGTATTATAGTAGTTATATTCTTGTACATAGGAGCTGTATTATAGTATTTGTATTCTTGTACATAGGGGGCAGTATTATAGTAGTTATATTCTTGTACATAGGAGCCGTATTATAGTAGTTGTATTCTTGTGCATAGGGGCAGTATTATAGTAGTTATACTCTTGTACATAGGAGCCGTATTATAGTAGTTATATTCTTGTACATAAGAGCCGTATTATAGTAGTTATATTCTTGTACATAGGAGCAGTATTATAGTAGTTATATTCTTGTACATAGGAGCTGTATTATAGTATTTGTATTCTTGTACATAGGGGGCAGTATTATAGTAGTTATATTCTTGTACATAGGAGCTGTATTATAGTATTTGTATTCTTGTGCATAGGGGCAGTATTATAGTAGTTATACTCTTGTACATAGGAGCCGTATTATAGTAGTTATATTCTTGTACATAGGAGCCGTATTATAGTAGTTGTATTCTTGTACATAGCGGCAGTATTATAGTAGTTGTCTTCTTTTACATATGAATTTTCGTGTGTTGGGCAAATTGTATGAAATTCTGATAAACCCTTTTAATGTGGCAGTAGAAGATGTATTTTGTGCACCATGTATGTGGTTGTATATATTTCCTGAGGTTGGTTGGGAAGGTTTAGTCCATCCCAGAGACAGAAGGAATTAATGTGGGAATATTCGGATGTGATAATAGTTTGTAGCTTTTTGTTTTTTTGCCGAGATCCAATTAAAGTTGTATTTACACTGAAAGATAATCGCTCCTCTGCTCGTTTTCTGGATTTAGGCCATAATAAAGAGCAAATTAGTCAGAAATGGTTTTAACAATTATTTTTTTTTTTATTCAAAATCTGTATTTTACATTTTGTGATCTCTAAATTCTTTATCAATGTGAAACATTTTGTACATTTTTTTTTATATAGAGTCGAGCTAACTAGCTAATACACAAAATTCCTTTTTATTCCCTTTTTTATTTTGGAGAGGACACAAAAAATTGGAGGCAATAACTCTAGTTCTATTTTCTGCAGGTTGACTTTTACGCTGACTTTGTCCTTCTCATAGATCAAGAGAGCCAGGTCTGGCATAGACAAAGGGTCGCTTTTTAAGGGGCTAGAAATTAAATAGGCCTGAAATGGGCCAGAAGTGACCAGAAGGTACAAAGAACTATTTACTACTTGTACTTAGATTCTCTTTCTCATTCTCCCTTACACTTTCAACATGCTTACATATGCTTTTACTGTTTTTGCCCCCCTAATCCTCACTCTCCTTCGCTATCCCCTCACCCCAGCACCCTCTAACCAAATCATCATCTCTCCTTCCCCCCTTCCTCCCCACCTAACCTCATCCGCAGACCTGCTCCTCAACCTCAGATCAATCCTCCCAAAACATAAAACAAGCCGGACACTCTCTTTCTCCCACCTGCTCTCCCTCTCTCTGCTTCTCCTCACTGCTGGCGACATATCTCCCAATTCTGGACCCCCACAGCTTGCACCCTCCACCAACTCCCCCACCTGTCACACCAAACCAACTGCAAACTACCGCAACCCCTCCTATGCAAAACCGGTCCCCCTGACGCCCACCCCGCTGCTCCCTCTCTCTGGAGCACTGTGGAATGCACGCTCTGTCTGCAACAAGCTCCATTTTGTCCACGACCTCTTTACCTCTCGTCATCTCTCCTTCCTGGCCATCACAGAGACATGGCTAACACCCTCTGACACTGCCTCCCCTGCTGCGCTGTGTTACGGTGGCCTCCACTTCACCCACATTCCTCGCCCTGGAAACAGACATGGTGAAGGAGTGGGTCTTCTCCTCTCTAACAATTGCACCTTTAGCCCTACTCCTCCTCTTCCCTCCCTTATTCTCCCTTCTTTTGAAGTCCACTCTGTCCGCATTTACTCTCCCTCCAACCTCCAAGTGGCTGTCATATACCGACCCCCGGGCCCGATCACTGCCTTTATCGACCAATTCTCCACCTGGCTTCTTTACTTTCTCTCTGATGACATTCCCACAATCATCATGGGCGATTTCAACATCCCCACTGACACTCGCCAGTCAGCAGCATCAAAACTCTTGTCGTCGCTTACTTCATCCTTTGGACTTACTCAGTGGTCCTCCTCAGCCACCCACACAGACGGACACACACTAGACCTCATCTTCACCCGACTCTGCTCCCTATCTAACCTCAAAACCTCCCCCTACCCCTATCTGACCACGATCTACTCGCCTTCTGATCCCTGTCCTCCTCACCTGTCACCCATGTCCGGCAGCTAGCACACGCCCGCAGAAACCTTGCACATCTAGACACTCACACACTCTCTGACTCTGTTCTACCACTGACATCCATATCCTCACTCCATGACACAGACAGCGCCACTGCTTTCTACAATGCCACTCTCGCATCAACTATTGACTCGGTCGCCCCTCTTATGCATGGCAGAGCGCGACGAGCCAACAGGCAACCCTGGCACAACAACCTCACTAAACAGCTTCGACAAGCGTCCAGGGTTGCGGAGCGGCGTTGGAAGAAAACACATACTCAAGAAGACTTCACTGCATTCAAACAAGCAACGCTCGCATTCAACTCAGCACTCACCTCTGCTAAACAGGCCTACTTCACAACCCTCATATCCTCCCTATCCTACAACCCCAAACAGCTATTCAACACTTTTAACTCTCTCCTCCACCCTTCACTGCCCCCTCCGACCTCCCTCATCTCCGCCGAGGAGTTTGCCACACACTTCAAAAACAAGATTGACCAAACACGACAAGTCTTCACTGTCCGACCACCACAACCCCTTTGTTTTCCACACCATTTCCCTAACTCCATAACCTCCCTTCCCAACATCACGGAAAGAGACCTTACTCATCTCCTCTCCAAATCACACCTCACCACATGTGCACTCGACCACATCCCATCCCACCTCCTCCCCAATCTCACCCCCACACTCGTCTCATCCCTAACCAATCTCTTCAACCTATCACTATCCTCTGGTACTTTCCCTGCTGCCTTCAAACATGCCACAATCACGCCCATCCTCAAAAAGCCATCCCTCAACCCATCCGCCCTGTCCAGCAATCGCCCCATATCGCTGCTCCCATTTGCCTCCAAACTCCTTGAGCAACACGTTCACGCCAAACTTTCCTCCCACTTTTCATCTAACTCTCTCTTCGACAACCGACAGTCCGGCTTCCGCCCCCACCATTCCACCGAAACTGCCCTTACCAAAATTACTAATGACCTGCTCACAGCCAAAGCTAACAGACAATTCTCTGTACTCCTTCTTCTTGACCTGTCCTCTGCTTTCGATACACCACTGCCTCCTACTACAGATTCTCTCTTCCTTTGGCGTCAAAGACCTTGCCCTATCCTGGATCTCCTCATACCTTTCTAACCGCACATTTAGCGTCTCCCACTCCCACGCTACCTCCTCACCCTGCCCCCTCTCTGTTGGAGTCCCTCAAGGCTCTGTCCTAGGACTCCCTACTCTTCTCAATCTATACCCTTGGCCTGGGACAGCTGATAAAATCCTATGGCTTCCAGTACCATCTGTACGCTGACGACACCCAGATCTACCTCTCTGGCCCAGACGTCACCTCTCTGCTGTCCAGAATCCCAGCATGTCTATCAGCCATATCCTCCTTCTTCTCCTCCCGCTACCTCAAGCTCAATGTGGACAAAACTGAACTCATTATCTTTCCACCACCTTGCATATCCTTCCCACCTGATCATTCTATCACAATAAATGACATCACTCTTTCCGCTGTACCGACATTCTGCTGCCTCGGAGTAACCCTTGACTCCGCCCTGTCCTTCAAACCCCACATCCAAGCTCT
This sequence comes from Phyllobates terribilis, assembly GCF_046119375.1. Taxonomy (NCBI): domain Eukaryota; kingdom Metazoa; phylum Chordata; class Amphibia; order Anura; family Dendrobatidae; genus Phyllobates; species Phyllobates terribilis. The sequence goes on from NW_027362994.1 coordinate 319,422, forward strand.
CGCCACCACTTGTCGCCTCCAGCTCAAAAATATTTCCAGAATCCGTCCTTTCCTCAACCCTAACTCTACTAAACTGCTTGTGCACGCCCTCATCATCTCCCGCCTCGACTATTGCAACATCCTCCTCTGTGGCCTCCCTGCTAACACTCTCGCACTCCTCCAGTCTATCCTCAACTCTGCTGCACGACTTGTTCATCTCTCGCCTCGCTACTCCTCTGCTAAGCCCCTTTGCAAATTGCTTCACTGGCTCCCATTCCCCCAGCATATCCAGTTCAAACTGCTAACACTGACCTACAAAGCCATCCATAACCTCTCTCCTCCGTATATCTCTGAACTAATCTCCCGATATATTCCCTCACGTAACCTCCAGTCCTCCCAAGACCTCCTTCTCTCCTCCACACTTATCCGTTCCTCACGCAATCACCTCCAAGATTCCTCCCGAATATCCCCCATCCTCTGGAATTCTGTGCCTCAACACGTCCGATTATCCTCCACATCCGGATCCTTCAGACGGAACCTGAAAACCCATCTCTTCAAGAAAGCTTACAGCCTGCAATGACCCCGCTGCCTCCTCAACAACACCGGAGCTACTGCAACCCCCAACCTATTGTCTCCTCCCCACTCCTGTAGAATGTAAGCCCGCAAGGGCAGGGTCCTCCTCCCTCTCTACCAGTCTATCATTGTTAGTTTGTTTACTGTAAGTGATATTTTTACTTGGTATGTAACCCCTTATGTACAGCGCCATGGAATCAACGGCGCTATATAAATAAATAATAATAATAGCTGGGAGTTTGCTACAGTTGTATCTGTTCTAAACCATCAGACTGAACCTCTTCCTTCTGTATTGATATATTGTACCAGGATAAGATCTGTAAGAATGTACCAGTGTGAAAAGTATTTGGTCAGAACGAGTCTTCATTCACTGCCGGAAAGCAGAGATCTAGAAATGTGAAGCATTTGAAACAGTGTTAGAAAGTTCAGAAAATTCCATTATGCAATGATTAAAGTTCCGTTGTGAATTTTAGCGTGACTGGACCGTTCTTGCGGAAATGTTTCCTGCCTCCTTCACTTAGATTCAGATCATACAGATAGTCAGACACCGCATTATCTCTGATACTATGGCCGATACAGCGCACATATAGATTATACAATAGAGTCCAAAAGTTTTGCTTTTTTTTTTTTTTAAAATGTGATGACTTCTGTCTGGTTGTTGTGATGCCATTTCCCTGGTGAGGAATTGAAAGTGCATGAAGTTGTCATCATACAAGACCTTAATTGTAACCAAAATGCTTTTGAATATAGGAATGGTCTTTTAATTAAAGAAAACTGACGGCCAAAAGTTTTGCATCTACTATTTATTGATCACAACATAGAGAGTAATTCATTCTTTACAATGCCATAACTTAGTATTTTGTAACATAACCTCTTGCTTTAGTTCCTGCCGCACCGCATTGAAGCCACTCGGGTATTCAAGACATCTTGAGGGATCTTGCTTCGTTCCATTTGCTGACGCCGGCCCTGATTCAATCCCATTTGTGTCAAATTCTGTGCATGTTATCAGGCCAAAATCACCAGGGTATGTGAACTTTTGATCAGGGTCATTTGGATGTTTTTGGTTGCCATTAAGATTTAAAAAGAGAAAACACAGTAGTTTGACAATAAATGGCTTCACCCAACCAATAACCATGAGTGGAGAAAAAGTTTTTTTGTTCTCATTCATATTCTCTGAAACAAGACCAAGAAAGGAAAAATTCTGCCGGGGTATGTAAACTTTTGAGCACAACTGTATCCTTGTTCATGGTAGCATTCATATTTCCATCAATTCTATGCCAATGGCCGATGCAGAAAAGCAGCCCAAAACCATGAGATTGCCACCACCATGTTTCACTGTAGGCGTTTGGTACCTTACATCATTACGTTTTCCAATTCTGCAGTATATACAGTGCTGCCATCACTACCAAACAGATTGAACTTGGATTCATCCGACCCCAACACCTTAGACCAATCTGTCTCTTTCCGTTGGCTGTGTTCTTTGGCAAACACAAGTCGGACCTTCCGGTTCTTTGCAGAGATGAAAGGCTTCTTGACTGGAATTCGTGCATTCAGCCCTACTGCTTAGTCGTCGCGACTCACTTTGACCCCATATTCTTTGTTCATTTTGTGGACATCAGATACTGACTTTTTCTTTATAATGTGATCAACTCTGGAGGAAGTTCTCCTTGGTCGTCCACTTCTAGGTTTGCCGGCTGTTCCAGAACCTTCTTTTTCTTTCTTTAATATATCTGACACTTGACTCTGAGAACAGGTGAATTCCATAGCTGCCTCTTTATGGCTTTTCCCTGACTTCACTCCCAGAATAATAAGCTTCCTGACATCTGGTGATAAATTTGGCTTTGTCTGCCATGTTTTTAACCTAAAAACGCAAAAAAAAAAAATTTAGGCAAAATTCGACTGCCCATAACAAAATATGCAAAACATTTGTTCCAGCAAATGTTGAAAACTAACACATAAAGGGATAAAACAATGTCCAACACAATTTTTGTCCTGATAGCTGACAATCATTTGCTTCCAGTTAACTAAAATCACCAGAAAAATGGCCTCACAACAACCAAACAGAAGCAATCACAATTTAAAAAAAAAATGCTAAACTTTTGGTGGCTACTGTATTCATACAGTCAGGTTTAGCTGAGCTGCCTTTATCATTTGGCACACAGTACAGTATCACAACATTTAATGTGGCTGCAGGGAAACTAGGCTGTACTTTTGGAGATGCATATAAAAATATTTTTGGTTTTGTCACTCGGCCTCAAAAAATTTAGTTACATATCTGGTAAAAACCCCTGAGCCCTCCTGAACCCTGCTGCTTTTCTGCCGTTTTGCACTGCGTCGCTCCATTGCAGAGATACTCACATTTGTTGCTTTCGGAGTGCAGTATGTGAAATCTCTGCTTTGCAGTACAACTTTGCATTTTTTTAGTCTTATTTTGGAGTGCGCACTTTCACCCCTCCCTCCAAGACGCTGCCAATGATCACATGCTCGACTACTAGATCTTCTCCTGATCTGTGGAAGCAGAGAAGAAACAGCCCGTTGCACTACAAGCAGAGATTTCACATGCAGCGCTCCAAAAAACGCAAATGTGAATATCTCTGCAATGGAGCGACGCAGCAAAAAACGGAAAAGAGCTGCAGAATCGGAGGAGCTCAGGGACTTTTACAAGGTATTTAAGGAATCACCCTGTAAGAATTTAATTTTATCGTTCTGGGTCCAATTACTGGAAAGTGGATTGTATTATGTGTTGTGCACAGATATTACTCAGTATTGCAGGGTCTGATTACTGCACACTGGGGTCAGGTGGCTTTAGTGGTCCTATCACTGTCTTATTACAGTTTTTGTGGAGCATTATATGGCGGCACACGCAGTTTGGTACATGTGATGGGTCTCCTAACCATTTTCCTTCTGTATTTTTTTACAGAGAAGGACGGGAAGGCTTTCCATCCAACCTACGAGGAGAAGCTGAGGCTGGTGGCTCTGCACAAACAAGTCCTCCTGGGACCGTACAACCCCGACACGTGCCCCGAAGTCGGCTTCTTCGATGTCCTGGGCAACGATAGGAGGTAACGAACGTCGTGTGCTTTGTTTGTGTATCACATTCCTATAAAAAAAGTAGCCACTTTGTAAATAGCCTAACGCTTTCTTATCGTTTTGTATACACAGCACTGATGCAGATCTGTGTGTCTCCATGGTTACAGACTACACTACATATGTAGTCTGATCCTGCCATTGTATATTTTTCACCACTAAAGTAGCAGTCAGGGACTGCAGGGTGAACCTCATTACCATGAGCATTTATGGGAGCTGTGTACGCAAAACGGCAACAGATTTTCCATCATGGGCATGCATCGATCTGATGTGTCCAAAAAAAAAAATAGGAATTGAAATGCAAAGTTTAATAGAAAACTGCAGACTGTTTCTTGCATAAAACTGAGCGACGATGCGTTTTTAACCTCTTCATAGAAGCCTTTGCTCCCTCTGAGCGTCGTTCACACACTGTCGTCTTTCTCACAGGAAAGAATGGACGGCCCTGGGCAACCTAAGCAAGCAGGAAGCCATGACGGAGTTTGTCACCCTCCTGAACAGATGCTGCCACCTCTTCTCCACATACGTCACATCCCATAAAATAGAGAAAGAAGAGCAGGAGAGAAAAAGGTACTAATCCCTACAATCCGTACATCCGGCATCGGTGCTGCACGGTAACTGCTGGTTTCCTCCCGAAACAGCGCCACACGTGTCCACAGGCTGTGCCTGGTATTGCAGCTCAGTTCTATTAAAGTGAATGGGGCTGAGCAGCAAGGTGACGCACAACCTGCAGACAGGTACCTGAAAACAACTCCAGCACTAATAGTTACTGGAGACGTTCTTAAAGGGACCGCTCTGCAGATTGTGCAGTGAACCCACCCAACTCTACCAGAAGAGGCGCTGGTGATGCTGATAGATAGGAGATGGTTTGCAGCGGTTTTCTATGGATGCCGGACCAGGGTCCTGCAAATCTTTCCGCTCCAGTCTATAGCAGAGGTTAACAGCAGTCGCTATCTCACAAGATAGATGATGATCGACATCTGGGTCACGTTTTTCCACACTTAAAGGGGTTGTCTGTTAGTTTAAAGGAGCTTTCTGTTTCCTGCAGCCAATCACTGGCAAGTACAGCATGAGACCGTAGAAACCAGTGATCGACTGCAGCAGTCACATGGATTATATACAACATCATCGCTGCAGGAAAAAAAGTGATGGCCGCCAGAGTGTGAGCACGGGAGAAGTGAAGGAGTCATCAGGCGAGAAATATTTGTTTTTTATGGGTCAATTTTGTAAAATTTCCAACTGCCTTAAGTGGTATCAAATCCCTATCATATCACTAACTTAAAGCCGCAGGAGTTCTTAAACTTTGACTAAGTTCAATACATAGAATCCAACCTGCAGTGTAAAGCATGGGGGACAAAACAGCAGTATGAGACTGATAGGACACGAGGCATCTTTCAGGTTACCTTCTACTCCAGTACAAATTGCAGTATACAGTGGTGGCCAAAAGTATTGGCACCCCTGCAATTCTGTCAGAGTGCCATGGGCTTTAAACTTCTTGATGACACTGCGCACGGAAGACACAGGAACATTCAGGTCTTTGGAGATGGACTTGTAGCCTTGAGATTGCTCATGCTTCCTCACAACTTGGTTTCTCAAGTCCTCAGACAGTTCTTTGGTCTTCTTTCTTTTCTCCATGCTCAATGTGGTACACACAAGGACACAGGACAGAGGTTGAGTCAACTTTAATCCATGTTAACTGGCTGCAAGTGTGATTTAGTTATTGCCAACACCTGTTAGGTGCCACAGGTAAGTTACAGGTGCTGTTAATTACACGTATTAGAGAAGCATCACATGATTTTTCAAACAGTGCCAATACTTTTGTCCACCCCCTTTTTTAGGTTGGGTGTGGAATTGTATCCAATTTGGCTTTAGGACAATTCTTTTTGTGTTTTTTCATTGAAGACAAATTAAATGAAGATAATAATACCAAAGAATTTGTGATTGCAATCATTTTCAGGAAGAAACGGAGTATTATCTGACAGAATTGCAGGGGTGCCAATACTTTTGGCCACCACTGTAGCTGGAGTCGGTGATTATGGATTTACGGAGCAGTCGGTATGTAAGACCGGAGGGATCATGGACCGGACTTCTGCTTTAAGTCCCAGGAAGTGAGAACGGTTGACGCTGCTGCAAAAATCATGTCCGACATAGTTCAGTGTAAAGCGTCATCTGCTGACTTTACAGGAGAGAAGAGGAGGAGCGGAGACGGCCGGAAGAGGAGGAGCGGCAGCGGCTGCAGCGAGAGGAGAAGTGGAGGAAAGAAGAGGAGCAGAGGCTGCGGAGAGAGGAGGAAGAGAGGATGCGAGCGGAGGATGAACGGTGTAGAATGGAACAGCAGAAGTAAGTACTCCCATCGGAAGTCACTCATCCTTCTTAAAGGATATTTTTGGGTGGGTCACTCATTCAGGACCCTCGTAGTATGAGCCATAGTGCAAGGAGCAGTCTGTTGTATGCAATGCTGGTGACCGGTTGGAGGGTACATGCGCTGGGGTCACCAACAATGGGGTCCACGGAGCCCTGTCACATTCATTTTAATGGAAAATTACTAAAGCTCTGCCGGCCACAGGCAATGGTGGGTGCAGCAGTCATTAGGGCAGGACCGTGCATTTGTGTTTCAAATCTTAATTCTATTTTTTTTTTGCAGGCAGCAGATCATGGCCGCCCTGAACTCGCAGACAGCGGTGCAGTTTCAGCAGTACGCAGCGCAGCAGTACCCGGGGAACTTCGAGCAACAGCAGCTCCTGATCCGGCAGCTGCAGGAACAGCACTACCAGCAGTACATGCAGCAGCTGTACCAAGTGCAGCTCGCTCAGCAACAGGTAGACGCAGCGCACAGACCCCCGAGCCTCACTGCTCTGAGCTGCATTTACCTGTCGGACCATGCTCCCACGTAGCATAAATGCTGCAGGGTTTGTTTTTTTTTGCAGAAAATCCCCTGTGTTTAAAACGGTGTTTCCCAAACTCCAGTCCTCACGGCCCCCATAGGTCATGTTTTCAGGATTTCCTTAGTATTTCCATCACCTGTGTAATACTATCAAGGCATTAGGAATTCTCTCACCTGTGTAATACGAAGGAGATCCTGAAACATGACCTGTGGGGGCCGTGAGGACTGGAGTTTTGGAAACACTGGTTTAAAAGTTAGAGCAAACTTCTTGTGCTTCCCGGAAAACTCCTGGCCGCTGTGCATCTAAAGACGTTGCTGAAATTTGTGTTTTTTTGGTTTGTTTATTTTTTCCTGTGGAGTCGAAAAAATGCATGAAAAAATGCCCTCGCTTCTTGTACAGAATTAATAAAACCTTCAGATCTTCAACAATAAATGGGGTAAAAACAGCTGTAAAAATACGATAATCAGAGTAGATTGCTATTGCGGGTTTTGATGTAGAAAATAAACCCTGCACTTTACGCTCCCTGGAACCTGAACTAATTAACTAATTGTTTTTAGTAAGAAAAAAATTGCGCGGCTGAGTTTTGCTCTTGATGATGGCGGTGCGCTGAGTAGCTGGTTGATTAGATGCAGCGTTTATAAGTGGAAGACAGTGGGATTTGTGTGCAGCGTCTATTGGAGCCTGTGGTTGTCTGAAACGCTGCCTCATTAGAAGTTAAGCTTCTTTGTTCTTCCCCTCATGCTTTACACTGCAGTTTTGCTTCGCAGCATACAAGAAATGAAGAATGCTCATAAATGACGTGGTGTTACCCTCTCCTTACCCTCTCGGCCTTACAGAAACAGCAGGAGGCACTTTCGGCTGGAACCAGCTCCCCTGTCAGTTCTCCATCCAAGATGAACATGGGAAGCATCACCGGCTCCGGAGAAGCCCCCTCGGTCAATGGACAAACCCACCCACACATAGACAATGCTGAGAAAGAACTGGAGGCCGACCCCGCTGGAAGACCTGCTGGAGAACGGGCCTAAAGGTGCGTCCTATTGACCTCAGTGGGGTTGGGGTCTGTTGGGTGGACAGTCAGACGATACCTGGACATTGGCTAATGGTTTATGTTTGCTCATTATTTTTCCACTTCCTTCTCTCTACAGAGTCCACGCCGGTCATTGCTGCCCCATCCACGTGGACAAGACCCCAAATTAAAGACTTCAAAGAGAAGATCCGGCAGGACGCGGACTCAGTCATCACCGTCGGAAGAGGAGAGATGGTCACAGTCCGGGTCCCCACATACGAGGAAGGCTCCTATCTTTTCTGGGAGTTTGCCACAGATAACTTTGACATTGGTTTTGGGGTTTACTTTGAATGGACAGACTCCCCAAACACGGCTGTGAGCGTGCACGTCAGCGAGTCCAGCGAGGACGAGGACGAAGGTACTTTGTACAATTTTCATACTTCATTCTTGTACAATAAATACTGTAGCAGGTCTTCACTGCGTCTCACCCCCTCTTCCTGAAGTGGTCGGGGGTCTCTCGAGAAGCAGCATCTTACCCCCTCGTTTTAAGGAGGTTGGGGCTCGAGAAGCAGTGTCTTACCCCCTCGTCTTAAGGAGGTTGGGGCTCGAGAAGCAGTGTCTTACCCCCTCGTCTTAAGGAGGTTGGGGCCTCTCGAGAAGCAGCGTCTCACCCCCTCGTCTTGAGGAGGTCAGGGCCTCTCGAGAAGCAGCGTCTCACCCCTTGGTCCTGAGGAGGCCCCCTTATCCCCAATCCTGGTACGCATGGCCCCCTCATCCCCAATCCTGGTACGCATGGCACCCCTCATCCCCAATCCTGGTATTTATGGCACCCCTCATCCCCCAATTCTGGTATGTATGGCACCCCTCATCCCCCAATTCTGGTATGTATGGCACCCCTCATCCCCCAATTCTGGTATGTATGGCACCCCTCATCCCCCAATTCTGGTATGTATGGCACCCCTCATCCCCCAATTCTGGTATGTATGGCACCCCTCATCCCCCAATTCTGGTATGTATGGCACCCCTCATCCCCCAATTCTGGTATGTATGGCACCCCTCATCCCCCAATTCTGGTATGTATGGCACCCCTCATCCCCCAATTCTGATATGCATGCCCCCTCATCCCCAATCCTGGTATGAATGGCAGCCCTCATCCCCCAATCCTGGTATATATGGCACCCCTCATCCCCAATCCTGGTATGTATGGCACCCCTCATCCCCCAATTCTGGTATGTATGGCACCCCTCATCCCCCAATTCTGGTATGTATGGCACCCCTCATCCCCCAATTCTGGTATGCATGCCCCCTCATCCCCAATCCCCAATAAAGTACACAGCGTTCAAAGCGCTGCCAATAACGCCCATGTGCACATACCCTTATACTCACCTTCCTTCCTCACCTCTGCTCTGCTTCCTTTTCTGCTGCAGCAGCTCATGTCAGCATCTGAGCAGCGCATGACGTCACTGCCATGCGCTCTCAGACGCTGAGCTGCTGGCACATTCACTCCTCTCCACGCCGGGACTATGGGCGTGGAGAAGAGTGAATATGCACTCTCTTTAGTAGCGGGCACTGTCAGCAGGAACTGCGGCTCAACGCTTCTCTGTGCCCGCTACTAAAGAGAATGAATATTCATCCTTCTCCATGGGAGTGGAGAAGAGGGAATATTAATTTCTCTTTAGCAGCGGGCACACGTGGTAGCTGCAGCAGCGGCTACAGCGTGTGCCCCGCTCCTCCACCGTCACAACCTGCCCCACCACTACACACCACCAGAATTTCTATATACTCGAGTATATACCAGAGTATAAGCAGAGAGGGGCTTTATCAGAACAAAAAATGTGCTGAAAAACTCGGCTTATACTCGAGTATATACGGTATATTAAAAATCTGGTGAATTAGATGATGATTGGAAGAGACGAGATCAATCATAACGTATGCAGCGGATACCACCACTGGCGCCCTCAGTATTCCTGTAGCCAGAAGACCACCACCAGGAGGAGTTAACAGAGCGGCCGGTCATACATGCACCCTGCCTCTGCCAGGAGGAGTTAACAGAGGGGCCGGTCACATATGCCCCCAGCCTAAGTCAGGAGGAGTTAACAGAGCAGTCAGCCACACATGCACCCTGCCTCCGCCAGGAGGAGTTAACAGAGCAGTCAGCCACACATGCACCCTGCCTCCGCCAGGAGGAGTTAACAGAGGGGCCAGTCGCACATGCCCTTTGCCCTTCAATGGCTGCAAGACCACCGCCAGGAGGAGCATACTGGTCACACATGCACTCCGACACTACATACCAAGTCCACGGCACGGACAAAGATCGCCGATCCATAGATTCAGAAAGGAGCAGCAGGGTGCACTCGTGATCGTTCAGCTCCTCCTGGCGGTGGGGAAAACATAAGAATGGATCCTGCACCGAGACGGACTTACCCATACCAGACATACTCACTGGGCCAGAGTTTGTGCTGGGCTCTGCAGATGCAGCTTTAGGGGCAGACACATCCATCTTTAGAACCTCAGTCCTTCCTTATGGTGTCTTCCATCAGGGTCCTTTTATACAGGAACTGAGATCCAGCGCTGTACTCATCCAATAGGATGAGGCCCCCCCCTCTCCTGATATCAGGTCCACCAATCCTGATTATTGCACTTTTTTAATTGAAATTTCAAATTTCCAAAATGGCAGTGCATTCCACCCTGGAACGCAACCAGAAGTGACGACGCGGCCATTGAATGGACCGGCGCGCGTCACTTCCTATGAGCTCTCCATGCGGCCAGCTATACACCGGAGGAGAGTGTTGCGCTCAGGGAGAGGGGGAGACATCGCAACTGGCTGGGGAGCTACAGGAGGCCCCCAGCCAATATCTTCTCACCATCCAGCATTGAATGAGCTCTGGAGGAAGGTGCTGTCCCGCCGGGAGGAAAGAGCAGCGGACATGGAAGGAAGGCACAGGGCGATCGATCCACGGCTACCCGGCTGAAAGGTACTGATTTTTGGGGAAGTAGATTGCCGGCCACAGCCGCACCAGAAGGAAACCTCTTCATCCCTTAGGGACAAGAAAAACACTGAGGTTAGAGGGAAGGGAAGGGCTATTTAACCTCTTGGTTCCTGTCCCTAATTAGGATGGGGAGGCAACCTCCTGTTGGTGCTGTCCTGGAGGGGATTAGAGAAAGCAGCATGTGAGTGCAGCCTAAGGCTATGTTCACACATTGTGTTTTTATGCAAATTAAAAGCTGCTTTTTACAATGTCGGCAAAAGCTAGGAGATTTCAGAAATCTCAGGTTCACGCTTATTTTTTGTTTTACTCTTCCTGACTGAATTGGAAAACTGATGCATGTTAATTCTTTCACTCATAGAAAGTTACAAGTAAGTGCAAAAAAGCAGCAGAAATGCAGCAGAAAACGTTGCCAACAGTTCTTGCAGCGCTTTTAGTGAAAAAAAAAACAAAAAACAAAAAAAACACAGGTATGGCTGGACGTGAAACCCATTTATTTCTGTGATTTTCCCGCATTTAAACCTAAATGTCTTGGTTTCATCACCCGAGATGGCAGATAGGATTAGTACATTTTAATTAAATTAGTGATATGTGTAAAAGGAAACAATACCTGATATCTCAATGCACCGCCAAGTCTTGGGTAAACTATGACTGACCAATTCCCCTAGCTGTTTTTACACTTCCAATTGTGTATTTTTTCATGAATAGTCACTAGTTTTTCAGACATAAAAATCTTGTTCCACTAAATAATTGTATCAAATTGCCCCTTTTCCCCAAAATGTTTTCTGGTGTCACATCCGTCTGTTGTTGGTGGCCTAACACCTTGCATTGCTCATGCTTGTATGGTGGAAGCAAAGCTGAACTTTGGGATCCTGAAGAACGCAGCAAAAAGACGCAATAAAAAACTGTTTTTTGTCTGCAGCTTTTTTACTATCAAGACATCAAGTTTTGGCTGCAGAAAAAAACAGCAGCAAAAACGCAACGTGTGAACATACTGTAAAAACAGGACGCCTTTAACAAGTTCAATTGCAAACCTTTCTGGTAAAACTACATGTAACATGGGTCATATTGTGCACTTACTCTTTACAGCAAGTGCCATAAACCACCAATACCCCCCTATTGCAATCTCTATATACGTCGGTGGAGATTTGGCTACACACAGACGCACCTCCTCATTCCAATATATGGAGAATGCGGCTGAAAATGTGTGAACAAGGGTTAGAAAATAACTGCATGTAGCTGTAGAGTCACCATCAATCTTACTGGGGAGCCCTTAGCAGCTGGGCCTGGAGCTGTGAGGTCATCATCTACATGGCGGTGATGTCACGATCTACATGGAACTCTGGTGTCATCATCGGCTCTATGACATCACAATGGGAGTAAAGTGTATAGAATGCCTGAGCGCAGAGCCGGGGCTGTCTTTTGTGTGACTCTTTATTGGATACACAAAGCTAAAGGAATAAAAGGAGAAAGAAGGAGAAAGAAAGCGACGCCATCATGAGGATTCATGGACGTCCCCGTTATGGCCAGCGGCTGCTGGTCAAGGCTCTCTCTTCCTGCAAGTCAATTGGCTTTAGCCTTCTGACCCGATTCAGGAAATCCCATCGCAATTGGAGAACACTGCTGCAGGATTCCTTCCTGGCCACGAAATCTGCCACCATTACAGCAGTCAGGCGCTTCAGGTCAGTTGCTATAACCAGACGTAAAGACCAAGTCATCAGCCAAGACAGCGGTGAGAAGAGCCCAACCTACATAGTAGGTGATACTGAATCCACTGCCAGCATTGCAGAAAGTGGAGAGGATCTTGCCGATCCAGAATGTGCACAAGGTGCACACGAGGGGCTGCTACAAACAAGACCCCGGGACAATCTAAAAAGAAAAGCACCAACCTCCGAGGACAGTCAGCCCAAGATGCTGCCACCGGCCAAGAGAGCTGCTACAGAAAACCTTTCTGATCTACTGAGAGAGGTAACCCCGGAGATGGAGACCCCACAAGTGGAGATGCCCGATATCGGGAAACAGGAGGACATCCTGTCTCCAGAGCAGTTAACCATCCTGCTGAGCAAAGGGGAGGAAGGCTTCCTGGATGATGAGATCGTCATGATGGCCCAGGACCTGCTGCAGAGTCAGTTTGAGGGTTTTGATGGCCTGCAGCCCCCCTGCGCTCTTCTAGTGCCAGGGTACAGTGTACTGAAGAATGCTGTACAAATCCACTATGATGAGGAGAGGGTGCACTGGCTGACCACCTGCTACAAAAATGGCCAAATCTTTGTGGCCGACAGCATCAACTCCGGAAATCTGACTCCGTCCATCTGTGAGCAGATTATCAACCTGTACAGTGAAGTGGTCGAAGAGCCCCTGAAACATCTGACATTTATCGATGTGGATCAGCAGAGGAACAGCTATGACTGTGGCTTATTCGCCATAGCGTTTGCCTACGAGCTTATAGCAGATGGCGGTGAACCCAGAGCAGAGTTCCGGCATCGGTTGATGAGGACTCATCTGATATCCTGCCTGCAGACCGGCAGGATCAGCGCATTTCCCAAAAAGGTCAGGAAGTGACTCCATGCCTATAAACGGCATGTAGAGTCAATGACGGTCCACAAGATCGCCCTGACCTTCAACCGGACACGACCCTGGACCACAGACCAGCCTGCACCAGTAAGTAACCATGGACTTTCCATAATACCCTCAATATAGTGAATGTATAAATATGATGGGGGGGGGGGGGGGGCGCTGCCATTATTGGAGCCGTTTATCATTAAAGCTTAGCTCCAGCCCCTATAAAGATGTATTAAGAGATTAATTATAGCAGGATTATAAGGGGTTTTCTGTTATTTTGTACACAGAGGTGTGAACCAGAACAAGAATGGCCCCCGCAGCTATAACAAGTGTCGGTGTTTCTGTCATCACCATGGACCAAATATAATCCAGGTAAGAGGAGTGTACTGAGCAGCAGTGACCGGGAGTAAATCGTGTGAACGTCTCGGATATTAAATATTCGGCTGCTCCATGATCAGTTCTGTTCCCTCTTTCTACAGATCACTATAAGCGAGCTGGGGTCCCACTAAGAAGACGGGGTACAGCTGGAGGTGACGGCTATAAGAAGTAAATGATGTGGCGGCCGCCATGTCAGGAGCAGAGGAGCCGCACTTCAGGACGAGGCAGATTCCGGGCTCGGTCTCTGTTCTCATTACTTTCTGCAGTCAGATGTAATCACTGAATAAGTGAATTTTCTGCTGCATCAACCCCGATCTACAACACAAGCTGCCATCATCCAGCACCGCCCAAGGGAAGGGCAGGCCCTCAGACATGGTTCCCTAGAGGTTTCCTCCACCGGGGGTTTTTCCTCTCCTGAGTTCTGACGGACGACTCTCCGTGAGCCCATCATCATCAGGGCCACATGACTATTGCCCCACACGACTGGTGGGAAATTCTACATTTGATATCTTGTATGAAGCCAATAAAGAATTCAATTAATATCTAGCAGCCGTGTATCTGAATTTATTATGTTTCGTCTACTATGTATAGTACAGAATTTGGTGAACTCCAGGGGGAATATACAGGGGTGCAGTATTGCAATAGTGTTATAATACTCGCATTTACAGGTGCTTCTCACACAATTAGAATATCATCAAAAAGTTAATTTATTTCAATTCTTCAATACAAAAAGTGAAACTCATATTATATAGAGTCATTACAGAGTGATCTATTTCAAGCGTTTATTCCTGTTAATGTTGATGATTATGGGTTACATCCAATGAAAACACAAAAATCATTATCTCAGTAAATTAGAATAATTAACAAAAAACACCTGCAAAGGCTTCTGAAGCATTTAAAAAGGCACCTTAGTCTGTTTCAGTAGGCTCCAGAATCATAGGGAAGACTGCTGACTTGACAGATGTCCAGAAGGCAGTCATCTGAGCCTAAACCACATTTAGCGTCCACATGTTTGGCCTTTCTGTAGTGATGACAGCCGGCCTAAATTACAGGTGTGTGTCTCCAGAAGCATGGGCTGGACACAATGTACTGGTCACTACAATGTATTGGGGGCTACAGCGTACTGAGGACTACAACGTACTGGTCACTACAATGCAGATTTGCAATTTTCACTCAGCAACATCCACTGCTGCTTGTATCTGGAAAACTCACTACACTTGCAGATAAATTCCCAAAGGGGTATAATTTCTAAAATGGTGTCACTTCTGAGGGGGTTTCCACTGTTTAGGCACATCAGGGGCTCTCCAAACCCAACATGGCGTCGGCTAATGATCCAGCTAATTTTGCATTTAAAAAGTCAAATGGCACTCCTTTTCTACCGAGCCTTGCCGTGCGCCCAAACAGTAGTTTTCATCCACATATGGGGTATTGGCGTTCTCAGGAGAAATTGCACAATACATTTTACAGTGCATTTTCTCCTGTTACCATTGTGAAAATGCAAAATTTGGGGCTAAATGAACATTTTTGTGGGAAAAATGTAACTTTTTATTTTCACGGCTCTACATTATAAGCTTCTGTGAAGCACCTGGGAGCACAAGGTGCACCCCGCACAGCTAACATTCCTTGGGGGATCTAGTTTCCAAAACGGCGTCACTTGTGGAAGGTTTCCACTGTTTACGCACATCGGGGATCTCCAAAAGCGAGATGGCGGCAGCTCTCGATTCCAGCCATTTTTGTGTTTGAAAAGTCAAACTGTGCTCCTTCCCTTCCGAGCCCTGCCGTGCGCCCAAACAGTGGTTTTCTTCCACAAATGGGGTAGCGGTGTACTGAGGAGAAATTGCGCAACACAATTTAGGGTCCATTTTCTCCTGTAACCCTTGTGAAAATAAAACAAATTGGGGATAAAGTAAAATTTTTGTGAAAAAAAAAGTAAAATGTTCATTTTTTCCATCCACGTTCCATTAATTCCTGTGAAGCACCTGAAGGGTTAATAAACTTCTTGAATGTGGTTTTAAGCACCTTGAGGGGTGCAGTTTTTAGAACTATGTCACTTTTGGGCATTTTCTGTCATATAGGACCCCCAAAGTCACTTCAAATGTGATGTGTTCCCTAAAAAAAATGGTTTTGTAAATTTTGTTGGAAAAATGAGAAATTGCTGGTCAACTTTTAATCCTTATAACTTCCTAACAAAAATAAAATTATGTTTCCAAAATGATGCAGATGTAAAGTAGACATGTGGGAAATGTTATTAACTATTTTGTGTGACATCTCTCTGATTTAAGGTCATAAGAATTAAAACTTGGAAAATTGCTAAATTTTCACCAAATTTCCGTTTTTTTCACAAATAAATGCAAGTCATATTGAACAACTTTTATCACTATCATGAAGTACAATATGTCAGGAAAAAACAGTCTCAGAATCAGGGGGATCCGTGGAAGCGTTCCAGAGTTATTACCTCAGAGGGACACTGGGCAGAAGTGTAAAAATTGGCCGGGTCATGAAGGTGAAAACAGGTTTGGAGGGTGAAGGCGTTAGCACTTCTCTTTCTGAAAGCATTCTTTACTCTACAGCATTTATTCCAACTAAAACTTTTGCACTGTGCCGTAGAGAAAAATATCTTTATTTATATACACAAACATACATATTGAGGCAACTAAAGATGGCACCCCACCACCTTACTACTTTAGATCTAACCTATAATATAAGGGACAATAAAAGGGTTAGTCCATCTCAGATATTTAAAGAGATTTCTAGCTTTGGAAAACTCCTGTTCCCCCTCTGCAATTTTTTTTTGTTGAAGAAACTGTGCTGTACTCATCCTCACTGGGTCCGGTACTGAGTCTCCGCTGCGCCTTTTAGTGTGTCATTATCAGTAGTGCTGCCATCACAGCCAGTAGCGGCACAATACGCTCAGGGCCAAGCACTATTGACGTGACGTCAGAGCTGCAGGCAATAACAGACATCTGGAGCAGCGGCGGAGACTCAGTGCTGGACCTGGGGCTGGCGAGTAAAGCGCTTTTTTTTTTTTTTAACAAACTGCAACCAAAAGAAAAGGGAGTTTCCAAAACTGGAAAACCCCTTTAAGGTATATCCATAGAATATCCCATTGGGAGAACACCTTTTAAAGGGCTTATTAAAAGAACTTCAGCATTGCTTACCAACGCCCTGGAAGTGAGCGGTGCTGCTGACGTTATGACCCGTGTGTTCAGATATTGGGCACATGTCCTATTCTAATGAACTGGACGGGTGCACGATACCTGCCCATCATGCTAGCGTCTCGGTAGGTCTGCGGATCGCAACGTCATCAGCACCGCTAGTATCCGATGTGGAAGTGAACGGCTCTGGACAACCCCTTTAAGTGAAAGAAGAATACAACTTACCTTTGCCTGTGGGAGAGGTTGGGGTTCTTCTGGCTCAAAAAATAGATTCTCTTTAAAAAACTGTCCGTCCTGCAAGAATGGAGACAGCGGATATAATACAGGACAGGAAAGGTGACTGGTATGATGGAAGGCTCACAGGGGGAAAGGTATAAAGCTGGGGTACATGGGGTAGCGCACCATGCAACAGATTGAACTATCCTTTTAAAGGCAAAGATACAGCCTATTTCCAAGATCCTACCGCAATATGTAGTAGATCTAATAATAGTAATATTCGAAAATACCTCCAATTAGAAAACAGTATAGTTCTTCTGATTCACTATGTCACTTACCCTTTGTGCAGGGCATTGTAGTAGCTTGGGTATCTATGGTCACGACCACTCATAGCGACAGTTGTTAGTGGTCATAATCATGGATACCTAAACTACTACAATGCAGTGCACATGGGGTAAGCGACATAGCTAATCAGAAGAACAATACTACAATTTTAATTGGAGGTATTTGCTAATATTATTATTACACCTACTACATAGTGGGATAGGATCTTGGAGATGGGAATACCCCTTTTTTTAAGATACAGTTGATGCTTTACAGTCTTCCTAGGTGTATACTTACTAGTTTTTCAATGGTGGGAAAATAAGTTACCAATCTGTGCAACACAAAAAAAGAAAAATAAAAGCATTGAATCGGTGATTTGCATTTGTATAATAATGTGATAGCAGAGAGGTGCGGGCACCTGTAGCAGGCGGAGAAGCTTTCCACCGCCCCGTGCAGAGGGTTTCCCTCCAGCCACAGCTCTCTCAGCTCCAGGTTGTGGATCAGATCCAGCTCTTCAACTCTGCAAAGCGAAAAAAGAACATGTTCCCGTCACCAGCTACCACCAGAAAACACAGAGATTTGTTTGTTTCTCGCCTTCTTCCAAGAGCCACAAACCATTTTATTGTTCCGTCTATATGGCCTGGGGTTTTTTTTTCCCAGGATGAGTATGGGCTTTCTATTCCTCCATTTTTGGGACTTGTAACTTTTTCTGTTGCTGGGGCTGGGTGAGGGTCTTTTTGTATTTTTATTCATACCATTTTGATCGATTGCTTTTTATTCCATTTTTGAGAAGTGCAGCGATCGAAAAATCAATTATTTTGATTTTAATTTTTTTAAAAGGTTTACAATTTGGGTTCTTTATATTTTCATAGGATGGAGTTTTACGGATTCGATTTACCAATTTTTCTGTTTATTTATTTTTTTTTATTTCTTTAGTTTTTAATTGGGAAAAGCGAGACAAATGAAAATTATGGGTTTTAGTTTATTTATTCATTTTTAAATAAATTTTTACTTATTTTTGCCCTGGACTCTGCGACTGTTTGATTTCTTGTACTATACTGGGAACACAGATGTACAGAGATGGCAGGACGGGGGTCTTCAGGAGGCCACTGACTGCCACTGTTACCCACCGGTACCCCACGATCGATGGCATATACGGGGTAATCGGAAAAGACGTCACGACGGCAGCAGACCCGATCCCTGCGCAAGGAGGCGACGTACCTCGTTATAGGAGAGGTTCAGACTCTGCAGGTGCCGGGTCAGGTAGAAGAGATGAGCAAAACCAGTCAGCTTGGAGAGACGACGACAACTCAGGTCCAAAGACTGAAGCTACAAAAATATATATAGAGAATTTCACAAACACCCTATGGACAGGGGGGCGCTGGTTCTTACCCCATGTATCATTAGCCCAAGAGTGACAAAAAAGATTGTGGGGGTCCCAGCAGGGTCCCCAAGGATCTCCAGTGGCATAGCCTAGTGTGGATCTGCTCAGATCACAGATGGGGCTGTAATTAATAGTATTTATTATTACCTGGGGGCAACACTCCGAGATGATCTGCAAGACGACCTCTGCGGCTGCAGCGTGGGTCAGCGAAAGCACAATGTTGTCAGAAAGCAAATCTAAGGAAAGCAAATAACATTAGTGAGGAAGGGGCACGGCGCCGGCAGAGGAGAGAAGGCGACGGGGCGCCGGCAGAGGAGAGAAGGCGACGGGGCGCCGGCAGAGGAGAGAAGGCGACGGGGCGCCGGCAGAGGAGAGAAGGCGACGGGGCGCCGGCAGAGGAGAGAAGGCGACGGGGCCGTGAGCAAAAAGCAAAGCAGGATGCCAATATTTATTTGTATAAGTATACAAAATGCCGTCATATAGTGCCCACACATTACCGCTATACAGTACAACATATATAATATAGTGCCGACACATTACCGCTATACAGTACCTACAACACGCATCATATAGCGCCCACACATTATCGCTATACAGTACCTACAACACGCATCATATAGAACCCACATTACCGCTATACAGTACCTACAACACGCATCATATAGCGCCCACACATTACCGCTATACAGTACCTACAACACACATCATAAAGCGCCCACACATTACCGCTATACAGTACCTACAACACACATCATATAGATCCCACACATTACCGCTATACAGTACCTACAACACGCATCATATAGTGCCCACGCATTACCGCTATACAGTGCCTACAGCACGCATCACACAGTGCCCACGCATTACCGCTATACAGTGCCTACAGCACGCATCACAGTGCCCACGCATTACCGCTATACAGTACCTACAGCACGCATCACAGTGCCCACGCATTACCGCTATACAGTGCCTACAACACGCATCACAGTGCCCACGCATTACCGCTATACAGTGCCTACAGCACGCATCACAGTGACCACGCATTACCGCTATACAGTGCCTACAGCACGCATCACACAGTGCCCACAGCACGCATCAGTGCCCACGCATTACCGCTATACAGTGCCTACAGCATGCATCACACAGTGCCCACGCATTACCGCTATAGTGCCCACACATTACTGCTATACAGTGCCTACAGCACGCATCACAGTGCCCACGCATTACCGCTATACAGTGCCTAAAACACGCATCACAGTGCCCACGCATTACCGCTATACAGTGCCTACAGCACGCATCACAGTGCCCACGCATTACCGCTATACAGTGCCTACAGCACGCATCACACAGTGCCCACAGCACGCATCACAGTGCCCACGCATTACCGCTATACAGTGCCTACAGCATGCATCACAGTGCCCACGCATTACCGCTATAGTGCCCACACATTACCGCTATACAGTGCCTACAGCACGCATCACACAGAGCCCACGCATTACCGCTATACAGTGCCTACAGCACGCATCACAGTGCCCACGCATTACCGCTATACAGTGCCTACAGCACGCATCACACAGTGCCCACACATTACCGCTATACAGTGCCTACAACACACATCATATAGCGTCCACACATTACCGCTATACAGTGCCTACAACACGCATCACACAGTGCCCACACATTACCGCTATACAGTGCCTACAGCACGCATCACAGTGCCCACGCATTACCGCTATACAGTGCCTACAGCACGCATCAGTGCCCACGCATTACCGCTATACAGTGCCTACAGCACGCATCACACAGTGCCCACAGCACGCATCACAGTGCCCACGCATTACCGCTATACAGTGCCTACAGCATGCATCACACAGAGCCCACGCATTACCGCTATACAGTGCCTACAGCACGCATCACACAGTGCCCACGCATTACCGCTATACAGTGCCTACAGCACGCATCACACAGAGCCCACGCATTACCGCTATACAGTGCCTACAACACACATCATATAGCGTCCACACATTTCCGCTATACAGTGCCTACAACACGCATCATATAGCGCCCACACATTACCGCTATACAGTACCTACAACATACCTCATATAGCGCCCACACATTACTGCTATACAGTACCTACAACACACATCATATAGCGCCCACACATTACTGCTATACAGTACCTACAACATGCATCACACAGTGCCCAAGCATTACCGCTATACAGTACCTACAACATACATCATATAGCGACCACACATTACCGCTATACAGTACCTACAGCACGCATCATATAGCGCCCACACATTACCGCTATACAGTACCTACAACACACATCATATAGCGCCCACACATTACCGCTATACAGTACCTACAACACACATCATATAGCGCCCACACATTACCGCTATACAGTACCTACAACACACATCATATAGCGTCCACACATTACCGCTATACAGTACCTACAACACACATCATATAGCGTCCACACATTACCGCTATACAGTACCTACAACACACATCATATAGCGTCCACACATTACCGCTATACAGTACCTACAACACACATCATATAGCGTCCACACATTACCTCTATACAGTACCTACAACACACATCATATAGCGCCCACACATTACCGCTATACAGTACCTACAACACACATCATATAGTGCCCACACATTACCTCTATACAGTACCTACAACACACATCATATAGCGTCCACACATTACCTCTATACAGTACCTACAACACACATCATATAGCGCCCACACATTACCGCTATACAGTACCTACAACACACATCATATAGCGCCCACACATTACCGCTATACAGTACCTACAACACACATCATATAGCGCCCACACATTACCGCTATACAGTACCTACAACATACATCATATAGTGCCCACACATTACCGCTATACAGTACCTACAACACACATCATATAATGCCCACACATTACCGCTATACAGTACCTACAACATACATCATATAGTGCCCACACATTACCGCTATACAGTACCTACAACACACATCATATAGCGCCCACACATTACCGCTATACAGCGCCTACAACACACATCATATAGCGCCCACACATTACCGCTATACAGTACCTACAACACACATCATATAGCGCCCACACATTACCGCTATACAGTGCCTACAACACACATCATATAGTGCCCACATAACCGCTATACAGTACCTACAACATACATCATATAGCGCCCACACATTACCGCTATACAGTACCTACAACACACATCATATAGTGCCCACATAACCGCTATACAGTGCCTACAACACACATCATATAGTGCCCACATAACCGCTATACAGTACCTACAACACACATCATATAGCGCCCACACATTACCGCTATACAGTACCTACAACATACATCATATAGCGCCCACACATTACCGCTATACAGTACCTACAACACACATCATATAGTGCCCACACATTACCGCTATACAGTACCTACAACACACATCATATAGCGCCCACACATTACCGCTATACAGTACCTACAACACACATCATATAGTGCCCACACATTACCGCTATACAGCACCTACAACACACATCATATAGCGCCCACACAAGTTCTCAGTGTGGATTGTCACTGCTAATTTCACTTAATGGTTTGCAAAGAGTGAAATCTGTGGCCAAATCTGCAGTTAAGTTTTGCACAGATTTTGGTGCAGATTTTCTGTCCCATTTACAGAGGCTTTATGACAGTTATTGCTTCAGTTATAAACTGTGGACACAGCTCAGGTGTGAACAGAGGGCAATGTGATGAGAGCTGATGGGCGGTGATGTCCTTCCTGTCCTGCAGCCAGATATTATCCGCCTCTGATTGGTAGAATTAGAAGCCCCCCTCATTCCTTTCCTCTGCTGAATGCGGCCCTTGTCCCCCTCATTACCGCGCTCGTCCCCCTCATTACCGCGCTCGTCGCTCCGGCCCGTCCCGCTCCTTCGCTTATTGTGCTGATGACTCCCGCGCTCTGGATTTCTGCCAGCACTAATGTTGTATCTTCTCCATCCCCCTCATCTGCAGGTGGAAGACCCCAGCCAGCCCAACGACGAGGGTCTCACAGCCCCCCACACCGCCGTGTGCGCCCCCCACACCGAGATCGTCCAGTTCCTCGTCCAGTTCGGAGTGAAGGTAAACGCAGCAGACAGCGCCGGCTGCTGCCCCGAATATCGGCTCGCATTAAAGGGGTCGGCAGAAAACCCCCCATCCCTTGTTAGAGGCCTGAGAGCACTTATTAAGCACTACCCCGCCCCCCCGGCCAGCACGTGACTCAGCCCCCGGCCAGATTGCATCAATGGGAGAAAAAGAAAAAAAAATCTTGGCCCAAGAAATAGAAAAGTTGAGCCCCCGAGGGTCTGGGTGATTTAGGACAGACGGTCTAGTTTTTCAGGGGGTTTTCTGTGGCGGTTTCTGTCGTTTTCTCCGCTTGGTGTCGCTGTCAGGACCCCGCTGCACTGCGCCGCCTCCTGCAACAACGTCCAGGTGTGTAAGTTCCTGGTGGAGTCCGGAGCCGCCGTGTGCGCCATGACCTACAGCGACCGCCAGAGGGCGGCAGACAAGTGCGAGGAGATGGAGGAGGCTACAGCCAATGGCGGCAAACCACGCGACTGCTATGGGGCCCGTGAGCCGGGGGACCCCATAGCAGTCCAGGGGTGGACATACCGCCGCCGGTGCAGCAGCGCCGGGTCTCCACCATGCAGCTGCTCCCTGCACGCGGCGGTCAGGGAGCGATCCCTGCAGCTCCGCTGCTGTCAGGAGGAGAATAGCCGCGGAGCTGGAGGGTTCGTCCTCTGCTTCCTCCCTGACCCAGGCGCGCGCAGCTTGATGACGTCATCATGCAGCGCGCGCCTGGGTCAGGAAGAAAGCTGCCGGCAACCAGGAGGATGCTGCAGGGGAGCGAGGTGAGGTAAGTTGTTCTTTTTTTTTTTTTTTTTTTTTTTTTTTTGTACTGAAATGCTGGGGAGGGGAGGTGGGTGGAGGAATGATGGGGCTGGGGAGAGGAATAGTGGGGTTGATGGGGCTGGGGAGAGGAATAATGGGGTTGATGGGGCTGGGGAGAGGAATAATGGGGTTGATGGGGCTGGGGAGAGCAATAATGGGGATGGGAAGAGGAATGATGGGATTGATGGGGCTGGGGATGGCTACGGAGAGGAATGATGGGGCTTTGGGGAGCAATGATGGGGATGGTGGGGCTGGGGAGAGCAATGATGGGATGGTGGGGCTGGGGTGAGCAATAATGGAGTTGATGGGGCTGGGGAGAGGAATAATGGAGTTGATGGAGCTGGGGAGAGGAATGATGGGATGATGGGGCTGGGGAGAGCAATAATGGGGCTGATGGGGCTAGGGAGAGGAATGATGGGGCTGGGAAGAGCAATAATGGGGCTGATGGGGCTGGGAAGAGCAATAATGGGGCTGGGGAGAGGAATGATGCGGCTTGGAAGAGCAATAATGGGGCTGATAGGGCTGGGGAGAGCAATGATGGGGATGGTAGGGAAGGGGAGAGCAATGACGTGTTGCTGGGAGCAAGCAATGATGAGGGTGCTGGGACAAAGCAATGGTGGGGGCCTGGGAGAGAGCAATTATGCGGGGCTGGGAGAGAGCAATGATAGGGGTGCTGGGAGAGCGCAATGATGGGGGTGCTGGGAGAGAGCAATGATGGGGGGGGCTGGGAGAGAGCATTGATGGAGGTGCTGGGACAGAGCAATGATGGGGTGCTGGGACAGAGCAATGATGGGAGTGCTGGGAGAGAGCAATGATGGGGGTGGTGGGACAGAGCAATGATGCGGGTGCTGAGAGAGCGCAATGATGGGAGTGCTGGGAGAGCGAATTGATGGGGGTGCTGGAAGAGCGCAACGATGAGGGTGCTGGGACAGAGCAATGACGGGGGTGCTGGGAGACAGTAATGATGGGGGTGCTGAGAGAGAGCAATGATGGAGGTGGTGGGAGAGAGCAATGATGGGGGTGCTGGGAGACAGTAATGATGGGGGTGCTGAGAGAGAGCAATGATGGAGGTGGTGGGAGAGAGCAATTGCGAGGGTGCTGGGAGAGAGTAATGATGGGGTGCTGGTAGAGAGCAATGATGGGGGTTTCACTTTGCTTGTACTGTAAAGCCTTGTATATTTTCCGTGTGCACATAGCCTTACAGTTAATTGGGGAGAGTCACAGAGACTGAATAATTTATTTTATTGGCCGGTGCAGATTATAGTTAATGGGGGGCACAGTGCTGCTTATCACTTTATATTTTGATTACTAAGTGGCTAATAGTATATTAATGGGGGGGTGTTACATATCTGTATTCGAGGACGCAGAGCGGGGGAGACACATGTATGCAGACAATATCTGACCTTGTTATTTTTAGGGCTGTACTGATCATCGTGGCTGGGAGATGTCGACATGAAGGTCTGACCAGATGGAGAAGAAGCAGCAGAAACCGGCTCTGATCAGATGAGACGTCTGCTGTAAGTGCCTGGATGTAAATATTATTCTGTATCTGCGCTGTGTGACTTGCAGTGATGATGTTATCTGTAAAATCCCTTAGGCTGCATTCTCACATTTGTGTGAAATGTCCGTGTGCTGCCAGATCTTTTTATCGGATGGTCCACGGACTCGTACAGTTTTATAGATCCATTCACACATCCATGAAAATCACGGATCTGAGAATGAGATCTAAGAGGGCAGAGAATGTCCTGTTCTGATCCGATTTTGAGGATTAGAATAGGACATGCTCAATGCGTCAGTAAAACAGGCCAGCACACCGACACTGCGCACAGATGCAGGAATGTAGCCTTATTATGTACAGCACAGTCCCTTAGTATATAGTGTACTCATTATGTATAGAGCCGTCCCTTATTATGTACCATCCTCTCTAGCGGCTCACAGTTGGGGGATCATACTGTGTTGGGGTCAGCATACTTTACCCTGGGAGTTGAGTTGGGGTACAGTAGGGTCATTATACTGTGCATATGGAGGAATTCACCATGGGGGTTTCTTACTGTGTTTGGGGGGCCCTTTTTTTGGCATCACACTTTATGGGGCAATGAAAGAGAGATCTAGGACGTCAGCAGGAGGAAAATTACTATGTAAAGGATAGAAAGTTGTGAGATCTGATCTTTGGTGACCCCGACAATTATTTACATTTTTTTTGGGGGGGGGGGGGCCCAATTAGAGCTTCTGCTATGGGGCCCCATGATTCCTATGTACGCCCCTGCCTGTACAGTAAGTACAGACAATCCACCTAGCCACGTACAAGACATCGTTCACACTTACCTGGCATTTTTTACATTTTCTTAAATGCATATATTTTAATTTTATTAAAAATGGGATTTATTAAATTTTTTGCGTCTGACATCTGCGGAATGAGTTAACTGAGAATTTATCAGTGAGCTTGCAGCTTTTTTTTTTAAGCTGTCATTTTACTGAGCCTACATGAAAGCTGAGCAGAACTTTGTGTCAGTGAGAGGAGCTCACTGACAGGTCCTCAGTTGACTCATTCCACAGCCACTTAAAAGGCCTGTAAAAGCCAAACTGTGAAAAATTTTAATGGAACCAATTTGCAAAAAATATTTGGCTCAAAAATAAATGCATTTAAATACAAAAGAAAGTCCCCAAAGGTGACCATAACATTTAAAGGGGAAATGCCCGCTCAAACCAGATCCCTATGGTTAGAGACTTCCTGGACACAGCCCTGCTCAGAGTGGAAAAACATGGCTGCTCTGGTACAGAAACAGCGCCACATCTGCTCACAGCCGGTATTGCAGGACCCTGAGCTGTAATACCAAATACAACCCATGGGTCAGG
This sequence comes from Phyllobates terribilis, assembly GCF_046119375.1. Taxonomy (NCBI): domain Eukaryota; kingdom Metazoa; phylum Chordata; class Amphibia; order Anura; family Dendrobatidae; genus Phyllobates; species Phyllobates terribilis. The sequence continues at coordinate 345,802 of NW_027362994.1, forward strand.
GTGGCGCTGTTTTCCGTAACAATTATTTAAATGTTTTTATTTCCTGACGAAGTAAATGGTGAAGAATAAAAACGCAAGGTATATAAGAAAGCGCCTGAAGTTTATTCCGGCGGGCGGGATGCTGAAGCTTCGATCCCCATGGTGCGAGCCTCCATGTGAGGCCGGTGTGGGGACTCGCCTCCTCTCCTGCCTGGAGGGCGCACATTAGCGGCCGCTGTAGGCGGATTAGGATGAACGGCTGGAATGTGCTGGATTATAGGGCCCCGGCTCTCACCGCTCCGGGCTGAGAAAATAATCGTCTGCGCGCTGATTCCATCACTCAGAGGCGAACGCCCAGTAACCCTGTACGGCCGGGTCTGCCAGTCACTATAGCGGCAGGATGGGCCCTGAACACTGTCAGGAGTCAGTCATAGCAGGGGTCCTCCAAGTCACAGCTGCTACCTACAGGGCACCAGGTCCAAGCCCAGAGGCCGGTAACTGACCTCCTCCCAGCGAGTGAGGCCGCACCCAGCGGAGGCCATACAGGAACAGAAGGGAGGCCATTGTAGAGCAAGTGCCCGGAAATGTGGCATCCAGAGAAGTCACCGCATACAAGCGCCCAGAGCTGAGCCCTCATCTAAGCCCAAAACAGGTTTAAGACGAGGAGGGGTTAATGCAGGACAAAAACAGCGCAAATAATGATGGCAATACCGCCACTCATACCAGTATCATAGCAGTTATATTCTTATACAGGGGCAGTATCATAGCAGTTATATTCTTATACAGGGGCAGTATTATAGCAGTTATATTCTTATACAGGGGCAGTATCATAGCAGTTATATTCTTATACAGGGGCAGTATTATAGCAGTTATATTCTTATACAGGGGCAGTATTATAGCAGTTATATTCTTATACAGGGGCAGTATCATAGCAGTTATATTCTTATACAGGGGCAGTATCATAGCAGTTATATTCTTATACAGGGGCAGTATCATAGCAGTTATATTCTTATACAGGGGCAGTATCATAGCAGTTATATTCTTATACAGGGGCAGTATTATAGCAGTTATATTCTTATACAGGGGCAGTATCATAGCAGTTATATTCTTATACAGGGGCAGTATCATAGCAGTTATATTCTTATACAGGGGCAGTATCATAGCAGTTATATTCTTATACAGGGGCAGTATCATAGCAGTTATATTCTTATACAGGGGCAGTATTATAGCAGTTATATTCTTATACAGGGGCAGTAATATAGCAGTTATATTCTTATACAAGGGCAGTATCATAGCAGTTATATTCTTATACAGGGGCAGTATCATAGCAGTTATATTCTTATACAGGGGCAGTATCATAGCAGTTATATTCTTATACAGGGGCAGTATCATAGCAGTTATATTCTTATACAGGGGCAGTATCATAGCAGTTATATTCTTATACAGGGGCAGTATCATAGCAGTTATATTCTTATACAGGGGCAGTATCATAGCAGTTATATTCTTGTATATAGGGAGTTGTATTATAGTAGTTATATTCTTGTACATAGGAGCTGTATTATAGTAGTTGTATTCTTGTATATAGGTGCAGTATTATAGTAGTTGTATTCTTGTACATAGGGAGCAGTATTATAGTAGTTACATTCTTGTACATAGGATGCTGTATTATAGTAGTTATATTCCTGTACATAGGGGGCAGTATTATAGTACTTATATTCTTGTACATAGGAGCAGTATTATAGTAGTTATATTCTTGTACATAGGAGCTGTATTATAGTAGTTGTATTCTTGTATATAGGGGCAGTATCATAGCAGTTATATTCTTATACAGGGGCAGTATCATAGCAGTTATATTCTTATACAGGGACAGTATTATAGCAGTTATATTCTTATACAGGGGCAGTATAATAGCAGTTATATTCTTATACAGGGGCAGTATAATAGCAGTTATATTCTTATACAGGGGCAGTATCATAGCAGTTATATTCTTATACAGGGGCAGTATTATGGCAGTTATATTTTTATACAGGGGCAGTATTATAGCAGTTATATTCTCATACAGGGGCAGTATCATGGCAGTTATTATTATACAGGGGCAGTATTATAGCAGTTATATTCTTATACAGGGGCAGTATCATAGCAGTTATATTCTTATACAGGGGCAGTATCATAGCAGTTATATTCTTATACAGGGGCAGTATCATAGCAGTTATATTCTTATACAGGGGCGGTATTATAGCAGTTATATTCTTGTACATAGGGGCAGTATTATAGCAGTTATATTCTTGTACATGGGAGCAGCATTATAGTAATTATATTCTTGTACATAGGAGCTGTATTATAGTAGTTATATTCTTGTACATAGAGGGCAATATTATAGTAATTATATTCTTGTACATAGGGGGCTGTATTATAGTAGTTATATTCATGTACATTACAGACCAAAAGTTTGGACACACCTCATTTAAAGATTTTTCTGTATTTTCATGACTATGAAAATTGTGCTTTCACACTGAAGGCATCAAAACTATGAATTAACACATGTGGAATTATATACTTAACAAAAAAGTGTGAAACAACTGAAAATATGTCTTATATTCTAGGTTCTTCAAAGTAGCCACCTTTTGCTTTGATGACTGCTTTGCACACTCTTGGCATTCTACTTGATGAGCTTCAAGAGGTAGTCACCGGAAATGGTTTTCACTTCACAGGTGTGCCCTGTCAGGTTTAATAAGTGGGATTTCTTGCCTTATAAATGGGGTTGGGACCATCAGTTGTGTTGTGCAGAACTCTGGTGGATACACAGCTGATAGTCCTACTGAATAGACTGTTAGAATTTGTATTATGGCAAGAAAAAAGCAGCTAAGAAAAGAAAAACGAGTGGCCATCATTACTTTAAGAAATGAAGGTAAGTCAGTGCGAAAAATTGGGCAATCTTTGAAAGTGTCCCCAAGTGCAGTTGCAAAAACCATCAAGCGCTACAAAGAAACTGGCTCACATGAGGACCGCCCCAGGAAAGGAAGACCAAGAGTCACCTCTGCTTCTGAGAATAAGTTTATCCGAGTCACCAGCGTCAGAAATCGCAGGTTAACAGCAGCTCAGATTAGAGACCAGGTCAATGCCACACAGAGTTCTAGCAGCAGACACATCTCTTCAACAACTGTTAAGAGGAGACTTTGTGCAGCAGGCCTTCATGGTAAAATAGCTGCTGGGAAACCACTGCTAAGGACAGGCAACAAGCAGAAGAGACTTGTTTGGGCTCAAGAACACAAGGAATGGACATTAGACCAGTGGAAATCTGTGCTTTGGTCTGATGAGTCCAAATTTGAGATCTTTGGTTGCAACCACCGTGTCTTTGTGTGACGCAGAAAAGGTGAACGGATGGACTCTACATGCCTGGTTCCCACCGTGAAGCATGGAGGAGGAGGTGTGATGGTGTGGGGGTGCTTTGCTGGTGACACTGTTGGGGATTTATTCAAAATTGAAGGCATACTGAACCGGCATGGCTACTTCAGCATCTTGCAGCGGCATGCTATTCCATCCGGTTTGCGTTTAGTTGGACCATCATTTATTTTTCAACAGGACAATGACCCCAAACACACCTCCAGGCTGTGTAAGGGCTATCTGACCAAGGTGGAAAGTGATGGGGTGCTACGCCAGATGACCTGGCCTCCACAGTCACCAGACCTGAACCCAATCGAGATGGTTTGGGGTGAGCTGGACCGCAGAGTGAAGGCAAAAGGGCCAACAAGTGCTAAGCATCTCTGGGAACTCCTTCAAGATTGTTGGAAGACCATTTCCGGTGACTACCTCTTGAAGCTCATCAAAAGAATGCCAAGAGTGTGCAAAGCAGTCATCAAAGCAAAAGGTGGCTACTTTGAAGAACCTAGAATATAAGACATATTTTCAGTTGTTTCACACTTCTTTGTTAAGTATATGATTCCACATGTGTTAATTCATAGTTTTGATGCCTTCAGTGTGAATGTACAATTTTCACAGTCATGAAAATACAGAACAATCTTTAAATGAGAAGGTGTGTCCAAACTTTTGGTCTGTACTGTACATGGGAGCAGTATTATAGTAGTTATATTCTTGTACATAGGAGCTGTATTATAGTAGTTGTATTCTTGTATATAGGGGCAGTATCATAGCAGTTATATTCTTATACAGGGGCAGTATCATAGCAGTTATATTCTTATACAGGGACAGTATTATAGCAGTTATATTCTTATACAGGGGCAGTATAATAGCAGTTATATTCTTATACAGGGGCAGTATAATAGCAGTTATATTCTTATACAGGGGCAGTATCATAGCAGTTATATTCTTATACAGGGGCAGTATTATGGCAGTTATATTTTTATACAGGGGCAGTATTATAGCAGTTATATTCTCATACAGGGGCAGTATCATGGCAGTTATTATTATACAGGGGCAGTATTATAGCAGTTATATTCTTATACAGGGGCAGTATCATAGCAGTTATATTCTTATACAGGGGCAGTATCATAGCAGTTATATTCTTATACAGGGGCAGTATCATAGCAGTTATATTCTTATACAGGGGCGGTATTATAGCAGTTATATTCTTGTACATAGGGGCAGTATTATAGCAGTTATATTCTTGTACATGGGAGCAGCATTATAGTAATTATATTCTTGTACATAGGAGCTGTATTATAGTAGTTATATTCTTGTACATAGAGGGCAATATTATAGTAATTATATTCTTGTACATAGGGGGCTGTATTATAGTAGTTATATTCATGTACATTATAGACCAAAAGTTTGGACACACCTCATTTAAAGATTTTTCTGTATTTTCATGACTATGAAAATTGTGCTTTCACACTGAAGGCATCAAAACTATGAATTAACACATGTGGAATTATATACTTAAGAAAAAAGTGTGAAACAACTGAAAATATGTCTTATATTCTAGGTTCTTCAAAGTAGCCACCTTTTGCTTTGATGACTGCTTTGCACACTCTTGGCATTCTACTTGATGAGCTTCAAGAGGTAGTCACCGGAAATGGTTTTCACTTCACAGGTGTGCCCTGTCAGGTTTAATAAGTGGGATTTCTTGCCTTATAAATGGGGTTGGGACCATCAGTTGTGTTGTGCAGAACTCTGGTGGATACACAGCTGATAGTCCTACTGAATAGACTGTTAGAATTTGTATTATGGCAAGAAAAAAGCAGCTAAGAAAAGAAAAACGAGTGGCCATCATTACTTTAAGAAATGAAGGTAAGTCAGTGCGAAAAATTGGGCAATCTTTGAAAGTGTCCCCAAGTGCAGTTGCAAAAACCATCAAGCGCTACAAAGAAACTGGCTCACATGAGGACCGCCCCAGGAAAGGAAGACCAAGAGTCACCTCTGCTTCTGAGAATAAGTTTATCCGAGTCACCAGCGTCAGAAATCGCAGGTTAACAGCAGCTCAGATTAGAGACCAGGTCAATGCCACACAGAGTTCTAGCAGCAGACACATCTCTTCAACAACTGTTAAGAGGAGACTTTGTGCAGCAGGCCTTCATGGTAAAATAGCTGCTGGGAAACCACTGCTAAGGACAGGCAACAAGCAGAAGAGACTTGTTTGGGCTCAAGAACACAAGGAATGGACATTAGACCAGTGGAAATCTGTGCTTTGGTCTGATGAGTCCAAATTTGAGATCTTTGGTTGCAACCACCGTGTCTTTGTGTGACGCAGAAAAGGTGAACGGATGGACTCTACATGCCTGGTTCCCACCGTGAAGCATGGAGGAGGAGGTGTGATGGTGTGGGGGTGCTTTGCTGGTGACACTGTTGGGGATTTATTCAAAATTGAAGGCATACTGAACCGGCATGGCTACTTCAGCATCTTGCAGCGGCATGCTATTCCATCCGGTTTGCGTTTAGTTGGACCATCATTTATTTTTCAACAGGACAATGACCCCAAACACACCTCCAGGCTGTGTAAGGGCTATCTGACCAAGGTGGAAAGTGATGGGGTGCTACGCCAGATGACCTGGCCTCCACAGTCACCAGACCTGAACCCAATCGAGATGGTTTGGGGTGAGCTGGACCGCAGAGTGAAGGCAAAAGGGCCAACAAGTGCTAAGCATCTCTGGGAACTCCTTCAAGATTGTTGGAAGACCATTTCCGGTGACTACCTCTTGAAGCTCATCAAAAGAATGCCAAGAGTGTGCAAAGCAGTCATCAAAGCAAAAGGTGGCTACTTTGAAGAACCTAGAATATAAGACATATTTTCAGTTGTTTCACACTTCTTTGTTAAGTATATGATTCCACATGTGTTAATTCATAGTTTTGATGCCTTCAGTGTGAATGTACAATTTTCACAGTCATGAAAATACAGAAAAATCTTTAAATGAGAAGGTGTGTCCAAACTTTTGGTCTGTACTGTACATGGGAGCAGTATTATAGTAGTTATATTCTTGTACATAGGAGCAGTATTATAGTAATTATATTCTTGTACATAGGAGGCAGTATTATAGTAGTTATATTCTTGTACATAGGGACTGTATTATAGTAGTTATATTCTTGTACATAGGAGCAGTATTATAGTAGTTATATTCTTGTACATAGGAGCAGTATTATAGTAGTTATATTCTTGTACATAGGAGCAGTATTATAGTAGTTATATTCATGTACATGGGAGCAGTATTATAGTAGTTATATTCTTGTACAAAAAGAGCAGTATTATAGTAGTTGTATTCTTGTACATAGGAGCTGTATTATAATAGTTATATTCTTGTACATAGGGGGCGGTATTATAGTAGTTATACAGTTAGGTCCATATATATTTGGACAGAGGCAACATTTTTTCTAATTTTGGTTCTAGACATTACCACAATGAATTTTAAACAAAACAATTCAGATGCAGTTGAAGTTCAGACTTTCAGCTTTCATTTGAGGGTATCCACATTAAAATTGGATGAAGGGATTAGGAGTTTCAGCTCCTTAACATGTGACACCCTGTTTTTAAAGGGACCAAAAGTAATTGGACAGATTAAATAATTGTAAATAAAATGTTCATTTCTAGTAGTTAGTTGAAAACCCTTTGTTGGCAATGACTGCCTGAAGTCTTGAACTCATGGACATCACCAGACTCTGAGTTTCCTCCTTTTTGATGCTCTGCCAGGCCTTCACTGCGGAGGTTTTCAGTTGCTGTTTGTTTGTGGGCCTTTCTGTCTGAAGTTTAGTCTTTAACAAGTGAAATGCATGCTCAATTGGGTTGAGATCAGGTGACTGACTTGGCCATTCAAGAATATTCCACTTCTTTTCTTTAATAAACTCCTGGGTTGCTTTGGCTTTATGTTTTGGGTTATTGTCCATCTGTAGTATGAAACGACGACCAATCAGTTTGGCTGCATTCAGCTGGATCTGAGCAGACAGTATGGCTCTGAATACATCAGAATTCATTCGGTTCCTTCTGTCCTGTGTCACATCATCAATAAACACTAGTGACCCAGTGCCACTGGCAGCCATGCATGCCCAAGCCATCACACTGCCTCCGCCGTGTTTTACAGATGATGTGGTATGCTTTGGATCATGAGCTGTACCACGCCTTCACCATACTTTTCGCTTTCCATCATTCTGGTAGAGGTTGATCTTGGTTTCATCTGTCCAAAGAATGTTCTTCCAGAACTGTGCTGGCTTTTTTAGATGTTTTTTAGCAAAGTCCAGTCTAGCCTTTTTATTCTTGATGCTTATGAGTGGCTTGCACCGTGCAGTGAACCCACTGTATTTACTTTCATGCAGTCTTCTCTTTATGGTAGATTTGGATATTGATACACCTACCTCCTGGAGAGTGTTGTTCACTTGGTTGGCTGTTGTGAAGGGGTTTCTCTTCACCATGGAGATTATTCTGCGATCATACACCACTGTTGTCTTCCGTGGGCGCCCAGGTCTTTTTGCATTGATGAGTTCACCAGTGCTTTCTTTCTTTCTCAGAATGTACCAAACTGTAGATTTTGCCACTCATAATATTGTAGCAATTTCTCGGATGGTTTTTTTCTGATTTTGCAGGTTAATGATGGCTTGTTTCACCTGCACGGAGAGCGCCTTTGATCGCATGTTTACTTCACAGCAAAACCTTCCAAACGCAAGCACCACACCTCAAATCAACTCCAGGCCTTTTATCTGCTTAATTGAGAATGACATAACGAAGGGATTGCCCTCACCTGTCCATGAAATAGCCTTGGAGTCAATTGTCCAATTACTTTTGGTCCCTTTAAAAACAGGGTGTCACATGTTAAGGAGCTGAAACTCCTAAACCCTTCATCCAATTTTAGTGTGGATACCCTCAAATGAAAGCTGAAAGTCTGAACTTCAACTGCATCTGAATTGTTTTGTTTAAAATTCATTGTGGTAATGTCTAGAACCAAAATTAGAAAAATGTTGTCTCTGTCCAAATATATATGGACCTAACTGTATTCATGTACATGGGAGCAGTATTATAGTAGTTATATTCTTGTACATAGGGAGCAGTATTATAGTAGTTATATTCTTGTACATAGGAGCTGTATTATAGTAGTTGTATTCTTGTACATAGGGGGCTGTATTATAGTATTTGTATTCTTGTACATAGGAGAGTATTATAGTAGTTATATTCTTGTACATAGGAGCTGTATTATAGTAGTTGTATTCTTGTACATAGGGGGCTGTATTATAGTATTTGTATTGTTGTACATAGGAGCTGTATTATAGTTATTATATTCTTGTACATAGGGAGCAGTATTATGGTAGTTATATTCTTGTACATAGGGGGCAGTATTATAGTAGTTATATTCCTGTACATAGAAGCAGTATTATAGTAGTTATATTCTTGTACATAGAAGCAGTATTATAGTAGTTGTATTCTTGTGCATAGGGGGCAGTATTATAGTATTTGTATTCTTGTACATAGGAGCAGTATTATAGTAGTTGTATTCTTGTACATAGGGGGCTGTATTATAGTAGTTGTATTCTTGTACATGGGAGCAGTATTATAGTAGTTATATTCTTGTACATGGGAGCAGTATTATAGTAGTTATATTCTTGTACATAGAAGCAGTATTATAGTAGTTATATTCTTGTACATAGAAGCAGTATTATAGTATTTGTATTCTTGTACATAGGAGCAGTATTATAGTAGTTATATTCTTGTACATAGAAGCAGTATTATAGTAGTTATATTCTTGTACATAGAAACAGTATTATAGTATTTGTATTCTTGTACATAGGAGCAGTATTATAGTATTTGTATTCTTGTCCATAGGAGAGGATAGACGTGTGCTTGAGAGCTCTCAGCAGGGCGGAGGCATGGCTTCTGACCCAGGTGGAGGGGAGGGGAGCTGGGCTGATGATCCAGGGAAAGCCCCTGGTTTGGAGTCCGGCCTGCAGCCTGCACCTGATGGTAATGGAAAGCTGGAGATGGTGGCTGGTGAGTTTTCTAAACCTGCTTGTTATGTTGGAGGATTAAATGATAAAGTTACAAGGCAAAGTATATTTAAGCTGGAATTGCATATCAGCAAACTAAAAGAAGAAATTAAGAAAGAGACTGATCCTAAGGTAAAACTGATGAAGTGCGAGTGTCTGGATGATTGCAGCCGAGAGCTGCTGATCAGGAAAGAAAAACTGGAGAAAGGTTTAAACTCTGTGCCCAGAAAGGAGACTTGGGCTAAAGAGAAAAAAAAAGAATCCAGAGCCCAGACTGTGAGCAGAAAACGCTTTATTGGGAATAAGGACATTAAATATAAAACTGTGTACAGCATTGTGGAGCAAGGAAGCCCAGTGAGAAGTGCAGCGCTGATATCGGGCACAATGTGAGGGGTCCGAGACACCAGAAAGTGCTGCAGAGGAAAGTGTGCCAGCAAACGAGGGGTTAACTGCAGTGACCTCTCTATGCAGCAATGAAGTGAGCTCAGCTGCTGAGAGTGAGAAAGAAAGTGCACCCTGTACTGATACTGTGAGTGAGACCCCCCTCAGCGCTGTGAGTGAGACCCGCTCACTGGTGCTAGTGAATGTCTGTCTGCAACAGATAATACAAATATTATAATGGACTCTGAACCATCCATGTCAGTGAATAGAGACAATACTGTGCAACCATCAGTGGTAATGGACTCTATGTCAGCGGATGGAGACCACACTGCAGTAGTAATGGACTCTCAACCCTCCATGTCAGTGAATGGAGATAATACTGTGCAGCAATCAGTGGTGATGGACTCTATGTCATGTATGTCAGCGGATGGAGACCACACTGCAGTGGTAATGGACTCTCAACCCTCCATGTCAGTGAATAGAGACAATACTGTGCAACCATCAGTAGTAGATCTGGGTGTTGTTGCAGCACAGTCAGGTGTCAGTAATCATGGAGCTAGGGAGAGCTCCAGCACTAATCCTCCAGCAGCGGTGGAGATTTCCAGCACTGATCCACCTGCGGCTGGTGAAAGCTCCGGCACTGACGCATCTGCGGCTGGTGAAAGCTCCGGCACTGACGCATCTGCGGCTGGTGAAAGCTCCGGCACTGACCCATCTGCTGACCATCAGTTCAGGAGACTGTTCTCTAATGTCACCAGACCAGTGAACCCCCCGCCTCAGAGGAGAAACGCAGTCAGGATAAAATACACAGGACCAGAGAACATCCCATCCAGAATTTACATTGGGAAAGTTCTCCTAAAAGACTTCATGAAGTTCAATGCGTCTGAGGTCTACGCTCTGATCCATATCCCATCCAGCAGGATCTATGACATCAGCTTTAAGCTCCAGTGTGATCTGGATTTGTTCTGGAACATCTATAATGACACCAGAGAAGATGAGATCTGGGATCACCTCCATTGTATCCAGCTGTCTAAGCCGCAGGAGATAACGGCCACTGTCCTGTTCCAGTCTGAGGTGGTGGCGGTGGCGGATCTGCAGCACTGGCTGAACCGGCAGTGCATAGTGAGAAGTCATCCTGACAAGATCTATGATGAGGAGCAGATATGGAATGGAGGATATACACTGAAAATCCAGCTGATACAAGAGAGCGGTGTGACCAGACATCTGCCGCACTCCTACCTGGGCTCAGAGAGGGGGATCTGCTACTACCCTGGTCAGCCACGTCTGTGCCATAGATGTGGGGGCCGGCATCTCGCCATAAACTGCTCTCGTATCACATGCTCATTATGTGGACAGTCGGGTCCTGTGCAGTTGTCCTTTGTATGACCTGTCATCTGTAATCTGTGCTCAGAACCAGGGCATACGTTCCGGGATTGCCGGCATGCAGAACACAATAAATATAATGGCCAGACCTCCTCAGAAGTTGTACAGGAAGATGTCACCAGAGGTTCTGATGTCCCAGAAGCTGGTATGGATGAGGACAGAAGTCACAGTATCAGTGAACCTGCTCCAGAGTCTGAGGTACTAAAGGATGCTGCACTACTAGGACCACCAGCCACTGAAGAACCACCTAAAGGCCCACCAGCCACTAAAGAAAGACCTAAACCGCCATCAGCCAATATAATAAGACCTAAGCTTCGATCAGCCACTAAAGTAGGGCCTAAAATGCCAGTTGTTAAAGAGAGGCCTAAGGGGTCCAGAAAGCCTGCCACCAAACCAACCAAACATCAGCCCAGTACATCTGTGGAAGCAGTTAGTCCGCCTGCACTGTCCAGTGTGGATGAGGAAGGCTTTGTGACCGTAAAAGAAAAAATGCATCTGTGGATCCCACCAGAAAAGTCACAACAGTACAGAAAACCTCTGAGCCTCCAGTGCTGGCGATAAGTCCTGGACGTTACAATGTGCTGGGAGAAGACCAAGATGAAGAGTCACAAATGGAGCAAAGTCCTTCATGCGTCCTCGAAAACGTCTCTGATGAGGGGGATCCTGACCCTCCCGTGTCCACAAAGAGATGGGGCACTACAGGTGACAGCAGTGGAAGGAGGAAGAAGACCAAAAAGTCTAAGTGATCAGGATGCGGCTGAGAATAAACTCCATTAATGTGAACAGTGTGAGGACTGTGAGCCGGCGGCAGACGATTTACCAGCGTTTGTCTGACGAGAGATCTGATGTCTTCTTCTTGCAGGAGACGTATTTGAAGAGCAATGCTCATGTGTATGCAGCCAAGAGAGACTGGAGACTTGGGCCGTCATACTGGTCCTTCGGTCTGGAGAGAAATGACGGTGTGGGGGTCCTCTTTAATACCATGAATGTCCAGGTGGACAGAGTCCTGGAGATCTGTCCGGGTCGCTGTCTGATGCTGGACTTTACATTGGACTCCATCCATTATAGAGCGATAAACATTTATGCTCCGCAGACCAGGAAAGAGCGGAGGGAACTATTTGACCACATGAAACCATATTGCTTTACATCTAAAGTATTTATATTGTGTGGGGACTTTAATAATGTGTCCTGTAATGTGGACAGATCCAGCAGTCATAAGCAACTAAGATATGATGAGACGTTCCTTAATAATATAGTCCAGCAGGCCCACCTAGTAGACCCCTATGGGTCTCATCATACCAGTAAGACGTACACTTACCATAAGGGTGGTAATGCCAGTAGGATAGACCGGGTGTATATAAAGAGGGAGGTGAGATGCTCTCAGTACAGGATCAGCCCCCTGGAGTATTCGGACCATTGTATGGTGAGTGTGACGCTGGATCTGGCCCAAGCTGTGGTCTGTGGAAAGGGGTACTGGAAGGTGAACAGCTCTGTGGTCCAAGATCCTCGGTTCAGAGAGGCCTTCACCACATTCTATAATAAACGTAGGACCACCCAGTGTATGTGTGATGACACAGCCGAGTGGTGGGAGATCATGAAGAGTGACATCAAGCAGTTTATTATACGAGCAGCCAGGAGACGTAGTAATATGGATTATATGAGATACACAGCCCTGAGACTGCACCTCAGCCGGCTATACAGCAGGATGAATGGTGGTGAGGAGGTGGACGGACGGAGCGTCAGCCATATAAAGCAGCGGATGAGGGAGCTGCAGTACGATCGCCTCAAGTCTCTCAAGGCGGAGGGACAGTTTGATAGTTGGGGCATCCATAACCCAGATCCCTTTATTGCCTGTAAGAACAGGGTTAGTAAGAAGCTGATCACTGGCTTGTTAGATGAGAATGGGGTGGAGCAGTCTGAGCCGGAGAAAGTCCACAGGATCATTGGGGATTATTATAGAGATCTGTATAAAGGGGCTCATATTAATAAGGATGACATTAAAGCTTATCTGAAGGGGGTGTCCCTACCAACGTTAGACCTGGTGCAGGCAGATAGTATGGCCGATCCCATAACTGAGGATGAGGTGAAGAGGAGCATTGACTCCTTAAAGGCCAACAAGAGCCCAGGACTGGACGGCCTGACCAGCGGGTTTTACAAAGAGTTCAGGGACTTGTTGGCTCCGGACCTGGTGCAGGTCTATAATGATTGCCTCTCTGCAGGGAAGCTTCTACAGTCCCAGTATAGATCTGTTCTGGTTCTCTTAGCAAAGAAGGGAAATCTAAAAGATGTAAGGAACTGGCGTCCACTGTCTTTGCTAAACACTGACTATAAAATCCTGGCCAAGATCTTGTATTATCGGCTGAGTGAGGTGGCGGGTGAGCTGATCATCGCCAACCAGACGTGTGGTGTGAAGGGTCGGACGATAGAGGACTCATTGCTGCTGGTGAGAGAAGCTGTGACGTACATTAACCCCTTAATAACATCTGACGTACTAATACGCGTCTGTGCCCTGGGACTTAAGAGCCAGACCCGTATTAGTACGTCATCGCGATCGCCGCCGGGTGTCAGCTGATTGTCACAGCTGACACCCGGTAGTATGTGCAGGGAGCGGTCCTGCACCGCCTCCAGCACATTAACCCCTGCGATGCTGCGATCGAAGTCGATCGCGGCATTGCGGGGGCAAGGGGAGGTGATCGCCGATACTCACGTTGTCTTCTGGCTTCCAGCGCAGTCTGCAAAGGCTTCCCGGGTGTTGCCATGACGACCCGATGTCGTCATGACAACATCCGGGTCACCAGACAGCAGGAAGATTGTTTGGACATGCGCAGTGCATCTCCAAACAATCTTCACACTGTGCACCGCTGATAGCCTGCATGGCATAGGGATGGTGCTGCATTCCTGTGCCATGCAGGCGATCAGAGAAAAAAAAGTGAAAGTCCCAGAGTGGGACAAAGTAATAAAGTGTATAAACTGTCTGAAAGTGGAAAAAAAAAAAAAAAAAATTGCAAAAATATAAAAAAAAAATAAAAAAAATAATCCACCAAAAATAAAAATATAATGTACCCATCAATAAATATTATTATAAAAAAAAAACAAAAAAAACAATAAAAGTACACTTATTTGGTATCGCCGCGTCCGGAACAACCTGACCTATAAAACTGTCCCACTAGTTAACCCCTTCAGTGAACACGGTAGAAAAAAAAAAAAAAACGAAGCAAAAAAACAATGCTTTATCACCATACCGCCAAACAAAAAGTGGAATAACACGCGATCAAAAAGACACATATAAATAAAAATGGTACCGCTGAAAACGTCATCTCGTCCCGCAAAAAACAAGCCGCCATACAGCTCCATCAGCCGAAAAATAAAAAAGTTATAGCTCTCAGAATAAAGCGATGCTAAAAAATATTTTTTTCTATAAAATAGCTTTTATTGTGTATAAGCGCCAAAACATAGAAAAATGATACAAATGTGGTACCGCTGTAAACGTACTGACCCGAAGAATAAAGCTACCTTATCAATTTTACCACACGCGGAACAGAATAAAAAAAAAAAAAAAAAAAAAAACCCTGAATTGTTGGTTTTTGTTTATTCTGCCTCCCAAAAATGGGAATAGAAAGCGATCAAAAAATGTCACGTGCCTGAAAATGGCACCAATAACAACGTCAAGTCATCCCACAAAAAACGAGCCGTCACATGACTGTCTGCCAAAATCTGGAAAAATTATAGCTCTCAAAATATGGCGATGCAAAAACTAGATTTTACAAAAAATGCGTCTTTTAGTGTGTGACAGCTGTCAGTCATAAAAACCCCATATGATTCTGGCATTGCTGTAATCACACCGACCTGAAGAATAAAGTCGTCTAATCACTTATACCGCACAAGGAACGGCGTCAAAAATAAACTCTTGGGCTGGGTTTGGGGCTAGGGTTGTGCTGGGGCTAGGGTTGTGCTATGGTTAGGGTTGTGCTAGGGTTAGGGCTGGGGTTGTGCTAGGGTTAGGGCTGGGGTTGGGATTTTTTTCAAAAGTAAGAAAAAAAGATGACGATATGGCGACTAGTGTTGAGCGCAAGTGCTCGCTACTTGAGTTTGCATCGGGTGCTCTGGTATGCATTGAGTATCATGGGTATTTGAGTGACATGCTCGAGTCTCTGCCCCATATGCTTCGGTGCCAAAAAAACTTTACGGGGATTGCCTGCCATGCACGAGCGATCCCCGCATGTTTTTTTTTGGGTGTCTAATAACCGTGAAACATGCGGAGCAGGGACTCGAGCATGTCACTCGAGCACACGCTGTACATGGTGCATACCTGAGTACCCGATGCAAACTCAAGTAGCGAGCACTTGCGCTCAAGAATAATGACAACTTATTCAATATGATGACCTAATGTAAACAAATTCTGTGCCGTACCTCTGGGTTCAAAATGTTCACTATACACCTTAATAAAATCCTTGAGGGGTATAGTTTCCAAAATGGGGACACTTGTGGGGGAGCTCCACTGTTTAGGCACATCACGGGCTCTCCAAACGCGACATGGTGTCCGCTAACGAATTGAATGGAAAATCGGCTCAAATTGTTAGCGGACGCCATGTTGCGTTTGGAGAGCCCCTGTGTGCCCAAACATTGGAGCTCCCCCACAAGTGACCCCATTTTGGAAACTAGACCCCCAAGGCACCTATCTAGATGCATAGTAAGCACTTGGAACCCCCAGGTGCTTCACAAATTGATTCGTAAAAATGAAAAAGTGAAAAAAAAAACAGATGGTAATCTCGCCTGAAGAAGGAGCCTCTGTGCTCTGAAAGCTTGCATATATATATATTTTCTGGTTAGCCAATAAAGGTATCACCCCAAGAATACTTTTGTCATTTTTGGCATACAAGTATTTACATCGATTTTTCTGGCTAGCACGGTGCCACAATATAACTTTGTATTGTACATCATGATAATGGAAGATACCCCAATGTATCGATCACAGATGGATCTGAAAAACCTCCTGAAGAAACTGGCACAAATGAACAGCGACATTTTCTTTCTATCCAGATGCAAAAAAGAAAACTTAATCCCCAAAGGCCTCATAATAAGGAATCCGACTCAGTTTACCTACAATACTCATTTTTCACAGAAACTTTGCTACAGATCATCTGAGAGACTGCGGAATCACCGCATTGGATTTTTCTACAACAAGAAGAAGAAGAGGACCATCCATAAAGAGATAACTTCTCTACAGGGCCGAATACAAGGACCAGATTCATGTCTAATCAAGGAGACATTACAGGATTTTTACAAAAAATTGCAACATCACCTTATTATCAATAAGAAAAAGAAACTTGACAGACTGAGGAAGAAAGCAGGTCTCAATGTAGTTGAAGGTAAGCCCAATTTACAAAATCATTTTAATACATCGTCCTCTGTTGTGAACCTCTCACAGTATGAGCAAAACACAGGAGAAATGAATGTTTTATCAAAGGGACTAACATTCTGTCCTACAAAACAACTTGATACGGCTCAATTTTGTAGTGATATTGAGGAATTCTTCCGCAGATTACGGCTTAAAGAATTCTCTCACAACCATGCAGATATCACACCACAAGATAATCTGAACAACACATCAAAAAAGAAAAAGAGGACAACCTGGACCCCCAACCTGGGCACAACCAAACTCTAGATCACTACGTAGACTGTTTCCGTAAAAAAGTTAAATCTGACATTTTGGACAGATGCCACAAAGTGCCGCACAATATCAGTATGGAGGAAAGAAAAGCCATACAGTCTTTAAAAGCAAATAACAATATCATCATCAAACCAGCAGACAAAGGAGGAGCTGTAGTCATTATGAACATGTCAGATTACATCCAAGAAGCACACAGACAACTCTTGGATATAAAATACTACACTCCACTTCAGGAAGATCCCACCAAAAAATACACAGAGGAACTAACACATATCATCAATGGGTTTGATTCTACTTCATCCTCACTACTGGAACTAATACCAGACAATCCCCAAACAGGTACCTTCTACATGTTTCCTAAAATACATAAAGGAGGTAATCCTGAGAGGCCAATCATTTCTGGCATTGGGACATTAACGGAAAATATCTCAGGCTGGGTGGAGAACATTCTGAAACCCCTGGTGAGACGCACACCCAGCTATATCCAGGACACCACAGATAGCCTCTGCAAACTGTCAGCTCTCGGCCCACTTCCGGAGGACACAATACTAGCCACCATGGATGTAGAGTCTCTCTACTCCAACATTCCTCATGAGGATGGGATTGTAGCAAGCAAACATTTCCTACAAAAAAACAATCTGGCTACAGAACCAACTCTGCAATTCATCAGGTTTGTGCTCCATCACAATTATTTCTCCTTTGGGAACAATTTATACCAACAATGTCTGGGTAGCGACATGGGAAGCAAAATGTCCCCACAAAATGCTAACCTATTTATGGCTAAACTACAGGAGGAGTTTTTGTCATCTTGCTCTATTAAACCTCTAGCATACTTCCGCTACATTGATGATCTGCTAATAATCTGGACAGGCTCAAAAGATGATCTGCTGACCTTCCACGATAACTTCAACAGGTTCCACCCAACCATCAAGCTCACCCTCAACTTCTCAAAATCCCAAATACATTTTCTGGACATGACCATATACATCAAAGACAACACCATACAGACATCAATTTACCATAAGCCCACAGGACTAGAGATGAGCGTTGTTCTACTCGAACTGTTCGCCAATCTCAAATTCGAGCTGTTTTGGGCGGTGTTCGAGCCGTTCGGCGAACACGAACAATTTGAGAAAAATTCGGCTGTTCGAGGTTATGTTCGATAACTGTTCGTGCACCAAAATCATAACTGGATTTTTTCTCAGTAATGATGAAAATTAATGTTAATACGCAGTTTGAGTGTACAGCAGGGCGGGGGGAGGGGCAGGGGATGGATCTCTGCAGGAACAATGAAGATCTCCATTTTTTTTTTCTCTTTCCCGCATTTGCAGTGGGGAGGTGCAATCTGTCAGCCTATCAGCAGCGCACACACGGAGCGAAGTGCTTTTTTTCACACAAGCAAGGGCATGTGTCATTGGCAGTGTATGTCACATGTCCTTGCCCTATAAGACCAAGCCATTTTCCCCGTCGCCACCATTTTCTCACTGCTGCAGCTGCGTGTTAGACGGCACCGCTGTTGCTGTGTGCGCTATACCTTGTTAATTTCAAGCCAATTTTCGCACAAATCTACAGATAGCTTGGGAGTAGGGAATAGTTGTGATTGCAGTCCTTTTAAGGACTAGGTTACAGCATTTCCTATGACTTTTATCAGGCAGGTCTGTGCTCTTAAATAGATAGATTGTGGGAGTAAAGACTAATTGTAATTGCAGTCCTTTTCAGGACTAGGTTACATCAGTTCCTATCAGTTTTTGCCAGGCAGGTCTGTGCCAGTGCTGTGCAAGTTTTTTTCACAGCATTTGGCTGAATCTAGCAAAGCTAATCCTTTTTGGCCTATTGCAGAGTGTGTTAGTCAGTGGAGTAGCCTATCTGTGTTGCAAGATATACCACCTGTGTATAGAATACCAATTTTTTTACTTCACCTAGTGAAGTAAAATCTTTTCGCCATAGCATCATTCTATTAGTCCATCTATACTGACCTCCATCAGGTTGCAAATTAAATATAATTTTTTTCTGCATCTAGCTCTGAAAAAATATTGGGCTTCTAGCTGTGTGTGGGACTTGTTGTATTAGTCCATCTATACTGACCTCCATCAGGTTGCAAACTAAATATATTTTTTTCTGCATCTACCTCTGAAAAAATATTGGGCTTCTAGCTGTGTGTGGGACTTGTTCTATTAATCCATCTATACAGACCTCCATCAGGTTGCAAACTGAATATATTTTTTTCTGCATCTACCTCTGAAAAAATATTGGGCTTCTAGCTGTGTGTGGGACTTGTTCTATTAATCCATCTATACAGACCTCCATCAGGTTGCAAACTGAATATATTTTTTTCTGCATCTACCTCTGAAAAAATATTGGGCTTCTAGCTGTGTGTGGGACTTGTTCTATTAATCCATCTATACAGACCTCCATCAGGTTGCAAACTGAATATATTTTTTTCTGCATCTACCTCTGAAAAAATATGTGGCCTTCTAGCAGTGTGTGGGACTTTCTCTATTAGTCCATCTATACTGACCTCCATCAGGTTGCAAACTGAATATAATTTTTTTCTGCATCTAGCTCTGAAAAAATATTTGGCCTTCTAGCAGTGTGTGGGACTTTCTCTATTAGTCCATCTATACTGACCTCCATCAGGTTGCAAATTAAAAATAGTTTTTATCTGCATCTACAGTACCTCTGAAAAAATATTTGGGCTTCTAGCTGTGTGTGGGACTTGTTCTATTAATCCATCTATACTGACCTCCATCAGGTTGCAAATTGAATATAATTTTTATCTGCATCTAGCTCTGAAAAAATATTTGGCCTTCTAGCAGTGTGTGGGACTTTCTCTATTAGTCCATCTATACTGACCTCCATCAGGTTGCAAATTAAAAATAATTTTTATCTGCATCTACCTCTGAAAAAATATTTGGGCTTCTAGCTGTGTGTGGGACTTGTTCTATTACTCCATCTATACTGACCTCCATCAGGTTGCAAACTGAATATATTTTTTTCTGCATCTACCTCTGGAAAAATATGTGGCCTTCTAGCAGTGTGTGGGACTTTCTCTATTAGTCCATCTATACTGACCTCCATCAGGTTGCAAACTGAATATAATTTTTTTCTGCATCTAGCTCTGAAAAAATATTTGGCCTTCTAGCAGTGTGTGGGACTTTCTCTATTAGTCCATCTATACTGACCTCCATCAGGTTGCAAACTGAATATAATTTTTTTCTGCATCTAGCTCTGAAAAAATATTTGGCCTTCTAGCAGTGTGTGGGACTTTCTCTATTAGTCCATCTATACTGACCTCCATCAGGTTGCAAATTAAAAATAATTTTTATCTGCATCTACAGTACCTCTGAAAAAATATTTGGGCTTCTAGCTGTGTGTGGGACTTGTTCTATTAGTCCATCTATACTGACCTCCATCAGGTTGCAAACTGAATATAATTTTTTTCTGCATCTAGCTCTGAAAAAATATTTGGCCTTCTAGCAGTGTGTGGGACTTTCTCTATTAGTCCATCTATACTGACCTCCATCAGGTTGCAAATTAAAAATAATTTTTATCTGCATCTACAGTACCTCTGAAAAAATATTTGGGCTTCTAGCTGTGTGTGGGACTTGTTCTATTAGTCCATCTATACTGACCTCCATCAGGTTGCAAATTGAATATAATTTTTATCTGCATCTAGCTCTGAAAAAATATTTGGCCTTCTAGCAGTGTGTGGGACTTGTTCTATTAGTCCACCTATACTGACCTCCATCAGGTTGCAAATTTAAAATAATTTTTTGTCTGCATCTAGCTCTGAAAAAATATTTGGCCTTCTAGCAGTGTGTGGGACTTTCTCTATTAGTCCATCTATACTGACCTCCATCAGGTTGCAAACTGAATATATTTTTTTTCTGCATCTACCTCTGAAAAAATATTGGGCTTGTAGCTGTGTGTGGGACTTGTTCTATTAATCCATCTATACAGACCTCCATCAGGTTGCAAACTGAATAAAAAAATTTTCTGCATCTACCTCTGAAAAAATATTTGGGCTTCTAGCTGTGTGTGGGACTTGTTCTATTAGTCCATCTATACTGACCTCCATCAGGTTGCAAATTGAATATAATTTTTTTCTGCATCTAACCCAGCCAATAGTTTTGGCCTAATACCACAGTTTGGCCACTCAGCTCTGCTCGGTTCCCATCCATTGTTTTTTTGTGCAAACAACTCCAGAGTTGTGAATTAGTTAACCACCAAAATGAGTGGAAAAAGGCCTGCTGCTGGTGGAAAGGGGAATAGGCGTGTTGGGAAGGGGAAAAAAGGTTGTGTCCGTGGGGTAGGTGTTAAAGCAACAGTAACATCTGCAGAAGAAAGACCATCTTCCAGCCAAACTAAAATGTCTACTTTTAGCGGACAATGTGATAAGATCCCTTTCTTACGGCCACGCCAATCGCTACAAATTCCAGATGAGGCACAAAAACAGCAGGTGCTTCAACGGATATCAAGTGCTCCTTTAAGTGGGCTCTCCTCCACATCAACTTCAACATCACAAATACTCCAGTCCTCAAAGGTGTCACCCCAATCGCACTTGCTTCCTCACAGCTCCCAAATCTCCAGCTGCCCGTCTGAGTATGAGGTAGAACAGATGGTTGAGTCTGCAGAGCTGTTTACTCATACTATAGCCTGGGAATCAGAGGTCGACTCCAGCGCTTCTGTGAATCCAGACGAGGAAATAATCTGCACTGATGCCCAGAATCTTTATGAGTCGGATCCAGGACCAGACGCAGAAGGTTCTGACCATAATGTAGACCCTCATTCCCAAACTGTAACTCCTGTTGGTGGAGACAATGAGGAAGACGATGATAAGACTCAAATACCTGATTGGAGCGACAACTTTAGTTTTTTGTCAGGGCAGGAACAGGTTGGCTCTGAGGACGACGGGTGTGATAACGCACAGGGTGATGATGATGAGGTTGGAGATCCCACTTACTGTCAACCCACAGTCAGCCAAGAGATGAGGTCAGCAGAGGAGGTGGAGGAAGATGCTAGTGACGACGAGGTCAGGTTGCGCCTTCCTGGACAGAGACGTAGTACTGGAAGCACGTCAACAACTGCATCCTCAAACACAACTCTGCCTCTCACCACAAGTCGTGGTGGCTCTTCAGGTCGCATGGGTGCTAAGCCTTGCATAGCCTGGGCATTTTTTCAGATCGATAAAGATGACCCAACTCGTGTTATCTGTAACATTTGTCAGCAAAAGCTAAGTAGAGGCCAAAAAATACATAGTTTGAGTACTTCATGCATGAACCGGCACATGGACATGAAGCATAAGTTGCAGTGGGAAGCTCAGTGTGCTACAATGCGGCCTAGCCGGCCGGGCCAACCACCGTCTGCCATATCTTGTGCATCCGCAGCCTCTTCATCCTCTGTGACTGGGGGGACAGCAGTCACACCTGTTTTGGGGCGCAGACCTGCCACCTCTTTACCCGCAACAGCCAGCGTGATTGGCAGGTCATCATTTTCTTTGGAGGTGGTAACACCAGCTGGTGTTGAGCGCTGTCCGACATCGATAGCACCACCTTTGGATCAAGGCAACCTAACATGTCCGTCTGCATCTTCCTCACAGACCGGCAGTTTGCCGGGGACACCCTTATCAACCCCGTCTAAGCACAATAGCCAGCCCTCGGTCCCTCAGATGTGGACAAGTAAAAGACCATTTCCTTGTAGCCATGAGAAAGCTAAGAGGTTGAATTTCACCATCTGCAAGCTCTTGGCTACAGAAATGCTGCCTTTCCGCCTGGTGGACACAGAGGATTTTCGAGACCTTATGTCCGTCGCAGTGCCCCAGTACCAGATGCCCAGTCGGCACTGCTTCTCAAAGAAAGGTGTGCCTGCGCTCCACCAGCATGTCGCACACAACATCACCGCTTCTTTGAGAAACTCTGTGTGTGACAGGGTGCATTTCACCACAGACACTTGGACGAGTAGGCATGGACAGGGGCGTTACATGTCGCTGACTGGGCACTGGGTAACTATGGTGACAGCAGGACAAGGGGCTGCTGTCCAAGTCTTGCCGTCCCCACGAGTTGTGCGTCAATCCTCTTTATGTCAAAGTTCCTCCACTGCTTCTGCCTCCTCAACCTCCTCTCGGTCTTCCACCTGCACCCAAAGCCTGTCTGGTCATGCCACAAGCTTTCTAACTGCGCAGAAGGGATCCTGCACACCTCCTTACTATGCTGGCAGTAGGGCTCAACGTCATCAGGCGGTTTTTACATTGAAATGTCTGGGAAATGTGAGTCACACAGCTGAGGAGTTGTGGTCAGCTCTGGAGAACCAATTTCATGAATGGTTGTCTCCACTGGACCTGAAACCAGGGAAGGCCGTGTGCAACAATGCTGCAAACCTGGGTGCGGCCCTTCGCCGGGGCAATGTCACACACGTGCCTTGTATGGCTCACGTGTTGAACCTGGTTGTCCAGCAATTTTTAGCCCACTATCCCAGACTAGATGGCCTTCTGCAGAGGGCACGGTCGCTGTGTGCTCACTTCCGCCGTTCGCATCCCGCAGCTCAGCGACTTACATCTCTACAGAAGTCGTTGGGCCTGCCACTTCACCGGCTAAAATGCGATGTGCCTACCCGGTGGAATTCAACTCTGCACATGTTGCAGCGACTGTGACAGCACCGACAAGCCCTGGTGCAATACGTTCTGACGTATAGCCTGGGCCAACGAGATCCAGAGGTGGGGCAAATCATGCTGGAGGAGTGGTCTCAGATCAGGGACCTATGCACCCTTCTGCACAGTTTTGAAATGGCGACGAAGATGTTTAGTGCTGACAATGCCATTATCAGCATGACTATTCCGGTGATTTACATGCTGGAGCACATGTTAAACAGAATTCGGAGTCAGGTGGTGGCACAAGAGGAGGTGGAGGAAGTAGAGGAGGAGGAGTTGTATGCGGAAGGGCTAACATCTGCAAGGTCCAGACGGTCGGCAGCACCAAGGCGGCAGGCATGTGAGGGTGGGGGAGATGGTTTTACCAGGGCGCATGGTAGCAGCCAAACTAGTGAGGAAGGTGCAGGAGCCCAGGAAGAAGTGGAGGACGAACTGATGGAAGACTCATCAGATGAGGGAGACCTTGATCACATTTCTGTTGTGCGAGGTTGGGGGGAGAGGACAGAGGAAGGAAGCATGATTGTTACCTCGCCACCAACACAACAGGGACTTGGTGCTCCTGGATGCGCAACACACATGAGTGCCTTCTTGCTGCACTACCTGCAACATGACCCTCGAATTGTGAGAATTAGAAATAATCCTGACTACTGGGTTGCCACACTGTTAGATCCCCGGTACAAAAGTAAATTTGCAGAAATTATTCCTGCCATAGAAAGAGATGCACGCATGCAGGAGTATCAGCAGAGACTGTTGCAGAATCTTACATGTGCTTTTCCACAAAATACCAGTGGTGCACGTAGTGAATCTCACAGTTCCAACTTGCCAACCGTGGGACCGTCAAGTGTTCAGCACTCAAACCGTAACAGAACCACAGTATCTGCTGGTAACATCAATTTTGCGGAATCATTTCACCACTTTTTTAGCCCATCCTTTGCAAGGCCACAGGAGACAAGAAGTCTGACACATAGTCAACGCCTAGAGACGATGGTACAGGAGTATCTCCAAGTAAACATTGAAGCCACGACTGTGTCACTGGACCCTTGCTCTTTTTGGGCTTCCAATCTGGATAAATGGCTGGAGCTAGCCACTTACGCCTTGGAGGTCTTGTCATGCCCCGCAGCCAGCGTTCTGTCTGAACGTGTGTTCAGCGCTGCTGGTGGTGTGCTGACAGATAAGCGCACGCGGCTCTCCACTGATAATGTAGACAGACTCACGTTCATAAAGATGAACAAATCATGGATCCGAAACGACTTTTCTACCCCTGTGTCATCCTGGGGAGAGTAAAAGCTTGATGATTGGTTAAAATCACCCTACCAACCGTTTTAAGCTTTCAAATTACTAAGCATGTTTATCTGTATCTTGGCTGGAAAATAATTTGGGCTTTGTAGCAGTGTGCAGCACTGATTCTATTAGGCCATCTATAATAAGCTCCACCAGATTTAAAATTACTAATCATGTTTATCTGTATCTTGGCTGGAAAATAATTTGGGCTTTGTAGCAGTGTGCAGCACTGATCCTATTAGGCCATCTATTCTAAAGCTTCACCAGATTTAAAATTAACAATAATTTTTAGCTGCATCTAGCCCGGAAAATAATTTTGGGGCTCCGAGATGCGCAAGACACATAAGTGCCTTCTTGCTGCACTACCTGCAGCATGACCCTCATATTGTCAGAATTCGAAGTAATCATGACTACTGGGTTGCCACACTCTTAGATCCCCCAAACTTTTCGATCAACCTTTTCATTTTAATAAAGACCAAAAAAATGGTCATTTTTGAAATTATAAGCATTAGCAGGTTGTTAGAAACTGAAATCAAACAGTTTTCAACTCAAAACTTTATTCTAGGTGATGTTACATTTTCACATAGGACCCCTTGTTCGAAAGGAGCTTCTGAACTCTCTCGTCCATTGAATTTGTCAGGTTTTGGATGGTTTCTGCTTCAATTGTTTTGCATGAGGACAGAATACCCTCCCAGAGCTGTTGCTTAGATGTGAACTGCCTCCCGCCATCATAGACACTCCTTTTAATGATGCTCCAAAGGTTCTGAATGGGGTAGAGGTCAGGGGAGCATGGGGTCACACCATAAGTTTGTCCCCTTTTATGCCCATATCAGCCAGAGATGCAGATGTTTTATGTGCAGCATGAGATGGTGCATTATCATGCAAAAAAATGATCTTGCTGTGAAATACACGGTTCTTCTTCTTGAACCATGGCAGGAAGTGCTGTTTGAGAAAATCCACATACATTATGGAGTTCATCTTTAGCGCCTTCAGGGATCCTAAAGGGGCCGACAATCTCTCTCCCCATGATTCCAGCCCAAAACATTACTTCACCTCCTCCTTGTTGGCTCTGTAGCCGTGTTTACGTGGGGTGTCCATCAACCAGCCATCCTCCACTCCATCCATCTGGACCATCGAGCGCTGCACGGCACTCATCCGTGAACAAAACAGTTTTGAAATCAGTCTTCATGTAATGTTTGGCCCACTGGAGCCGTTTCTGCTTGTGTGAAGTGGATAGAGGAGGTCGACAGGATGGCGTATGCACAGCTGCAAACCTCTGAAGGACCCTGCATCTTGTTGTTCGGGGGACGTTGGAGGCACCAGCAGCTTCAAAAACTTGTCTGCTGCTATGACAAGGCTTTTTTGCCGCTGCTCTTTCAACCTGACGTAATTGCCTGTAGGAAAGAGTCCTCAATTTGCCCTTATCAGCACGCACACGTGTGTACTGTGAATCAGCTACATACTTCTTGATTGCCAAGACACTTCATCCTGATCATCGCACAATGTTGATTGTAGTCATGCCTTGACCTAAACACTCCACAATTTGTTGCTTCTCAGCAGCCGACACATCCTTTTTCTTTCCCATTTTGGCAGAAAATGTAGGCTGCTTAATAATGTGAGACAGCCTTCTTAAGTAGTCTTGCCTTTCATTGGACACACCTGCCAAACTAATTAGCACAGGTGTCTGCAATTGCTTACAGTGATATAAAGAGCCCTGACACACATCACCATCAATGAGTTTAACTGACAAACAAACAAATTCTTCCCTTATCACTCCTAAACACTTTTTGCATAATAATTTGGAACACAGTGTACATGTGCTTTTCCACAAAACACCAGTGGTTCACGTAGTGAATCTTACAGTTCTAACTTGCCAACCGTGGTCTGTATGGAGTTGTTCAATAAAGGGCCCAAAATTAAGATAACATAGATGGGAGAGGTCTCTATGAATAGGAATTCCTAAGTATTTGATACCCTGTGAGGGCCAGGCAAAGGGAAAGTTGAACTGGATGGAATCCTATATGGATTTGGGGAGGGAGACATCGAGGGCCTCAGACTTCGCTGCATTGATTTTAAAATTTGACCATGTAACAAAGTGATCTATTTCAGCCATAACAGCATGGATGGATATATGTGATTGAGTGATATATACTAGGACATCATCAGCAAATAGAGAGCACTTGTACTCGGTGCCTTCCACCTAATATTGGGGTTATGACGAATTGATGAGAGCAGGTGCTCCGTCACTAGGATGTATAAGAGAGGGGACAGAGGACATCCCTGCCTTGTCCCATTGGTGATTGTGAAAGGTGATGAAAATGTTCTGACGCGCCCCCTGGGCCTTGGGACACCCGGAGCCGGACCCTTTTTGGTGGATGCTGGTGGTTGTAGTCTTCGTGGCGGCGACCCGGTTCCGTGGCTCAGGGCGGTCAAACCAGTGGCGGAACTATTTATGTGGTTTTGATGTTTAAATATCCGACTACGCCACCCGTGGATTGCGGTCAGAGTGAACCGTCACTCCAGGGCAGACCGCTGAGGCTGGTGTTGTGGGTGCAGCAGAGCGTAGCATAACTCCCCACGGGAGGAGTATAGCCTCAGGGCAGTGTATGCGGAGGATGGGGGTGATGGTGCAGGGCAGCAGCAGTAACGACACGGAGTCAGTGATGCAGTCCAGGGCCTTTACTCACAGTTCTTATTATCCAGACCACGTCTGCAGGTAACGGCTGCCCACGTCGTACTGTGCTCACCAGGTGAGGGGCTCAGACAACTCCCAGATAACTTTGGAGCGCTTCACAGGACCCCCTTTGTGTGTCCTTTGTCTGGCCTTTCTTACCAACCCTTCTGTCCGGCTGCCTCGGGCCTCCTCTTGGTAAACTTGGCGCCAGTTTCCCTGACCCTATGTGGTGCCTTCCTAGCGGGTGAAGCGAGGGGCTGCGCCACATAAAATGTCACAGCCTCCTGTTTCTAGCTGAGGGTCGTTTCCTGCCTCCACTAGTTTCTGGGACCGGTCTCCCCCTTTGGCCTGACCCCTCCACGCAGGTGGATTCGGGCGTGCGGTGGCGACTCGCCCGTCCGCACCCCTGGGATCCCTTCGTTCCTCGTTCCTGGAGCCTTCTCCGCTCCTCTTCCTTCCTTCTCCCTCTTCCAGGCCTGGGCCTCTGTTACTAGGCCCACCTCCGGAGCAGAGCTCATGCAGAGCCCCTGCTCCCTGCCACTTCTGCTCAGACTTCTCTGCACTGAACTAAGATGGTGCCCACCTTTTATACTCCCTTCTCAATGCACCCAGGAACTGCTTCCTCCCTGCTCCTGCACTACAGGGTTCCCCTTCCTCAGTGTTCCCTCCCCCCACTCCAGCCAGGGACAGGGACTGTCGTGCCCATCTCAGGGGCATATTGGTCGCCCTGCCCCACGGCAATGTGGTGTAATGCATGCAGGTGTCGGGTCCTGATCCACACTACATCCTTACCTGAGAGTGAGATATCACACCTCTGGGTGAGGTGCAATACCTCTGTAGCAACCGAGCCCTCAGGGTGCTACAGTTCCATTTATCTTCAGCCTAGGTGACGTATTGCGATACAGGGCCGTGATTTTGGCTATAAAAGGGTCCCCTAGACCCCTACCCCAAGCTTTTTAAGAGAATCATATATGGCGTGCCAGGAGACTCTATGGAATGCTTTCTCAGCATCCAACGAGAGTATCTAATTACAAATTTTTAATTGCATCTAGCCCAGGAAATACTTTGTGCCTAGTAGCAGTGTCTGCTAGTCAGCGGATTATCCTGGCTGTTAAGCAAGCTACACCACCTGTAGTTTGGACACTTATTTTTTTCAAAGGAAATGCTTCGGGACCACGGGATACTCAGTGAAGAGCATCAGGAGGCACCCCAAGGCATAGGGGCTGGGACTGGCAGTAGGATACCTTGCGGTGGACCGCCGAGCTCGATCCTTATAAAAGCTTTTTAACTGCAGCAGCTTTAGTGGACGCTACTGGAGCTGGAATTACGCGGCTGCTTGCATGAGACTTGCCCTCCAATAGATCCTTGTAAATGGATTTAAAGTGTATTCATTCAAATTAGAGAGACAATTTAAATTAAAAAGCTTAGAGCTGCCTCCACCACAGGGGGGCTCGCTCGACCCACCAGCGGACAGGCACCAGTATTGGGAGAGGGGGGCTGGCCGTCAGGGTTCACCGCGGCTCTGGCACAAACCCGGCGACGCGGAGGTGGCATGGGCAGGAGCGGACTGAACGTGTCGGCTTCTCACTTTTTGGATTTTAGAAGGGCATGACATGCCTATATCTGTGTCTCCCCCTCCTTTTACTCCTCCACCTCTTTTCTTTTCGCATGACTATATGTACTTGTCACTTTTCCATGTGTTAGTTGTGTCTTCTGAGCAGTTTGTCAGCTTTTGGACACCTTTGAAGGTGTTTTCTATGTGTTTCTATGTGTTTTTGTTTGCCTGCCATTGGTTTTAACGGTGTTCGACGAACAGTTCGGCGAACACACGGGTGTTCGACGAACCGAACCGAACTCGAACACTACGGGGGTGGCTCAACACTACACAGGACGTCCAGCATATCTTAGATGGAACAGCTTTCATCCAAGACACACAAAAAAATCCATCATCTACAGTCAAGCTCTGAGGTACATTCGAATCTGTTCAGACAGCAAGGACAGAAAACTGCAGCTACTATCCCTGAGGAATACATTCCTACAACAAGGATCCCATCCACTGGTAATAGATGAACAAATTCACAGAGCTACAAGGATACCAAGAAGTAGCCTCCTGGATTACAGACAAAGGGAGGACAACAACAGGCTTCTCTTGTGGTCACATACAACTCCCACATGAACATCCTAAGGAAAATTGGTGCTGATCTCCAACCCATATTCCACAGAGACCACAAACTGAAAGAAATATTCCCAGAACTACCACTTCTCTCCTACAAACAGCCCCCTAACTTAAGGAATCTCCTTGTCAGAAGTGTCCTCTGATCACCATCAGTGACGGGCACATTCCCATGTAAAAACAAAAAATGCAAAACTTGTATCCACATATCACCATCAAATACAGTCTGTATACCTAACACAAATCAGGACTACAAAATCATGGATGTCTTTTCATGTACATCCTCCAGTGTGGTGACATGATACAATGTACAAGGTGTCCGGAAGGAGTTTATATTGGAGAAACGATGCAAAAACTGCAAACAAGAATGAATTTACACAGACACACAATTAAGAATGAACAGGACACACCTGTGGGAAAACATTTCTCTGGCCGGGGACACTGTATGAAAGATCTAAAAGTTTTAATACTAAAAGGTCACTTCAAGGGCAACAGAGAAAGAAAAATTTGGGAATTCAAATTGATAAGGATGTTCAATTCACTGACAACAGAACTAAATATAACACCTGGCTTTATGACTCACTACATGGACACAATTCACACCTCCAGATAATTAAACATTCCCAAGGCCTCTCATTTTGCAAAAAAAAAAAAAACAACTAATTTGCTCTCCCTAACTTATCTGTAGGAGACATCACAACTTACACCTCATGAACAAATGTCTTGTTGTAACATCTCTCAGATGCTGTGCCTTTTGTCTCATGAATTCATTTGTAATCTTGCCTGAAGAAGGAGCCTCTGTGCTCTGAAAGCTTGCATATATATATATATAATTTCTGGTTATCCAATAAAGGTATCACTCCGAGAATACTTTTGTCATTTTTGGCATACAAGTATTTACATCGATTTTTCTGGCCACAATATAACTTTGTATTGTACATCAAACATAGTGTTAGAAAGTTCAGAAAATTCCATTTTGCAATGATTAAAGTTCCGTTGTGAATTTTAGCGTGACTGGACCGTTCTTACGGAAATGTTTCCTGCCTCCTTCACTTAGATTCAGATCATACAGATAGTCAGACACCGCATTATCTCTGATACTATGGCCGATACAGCGCACATATAGATTATACTATAGAGTCCAAAAGTTTTGCTTTTTTTTTTTTTTAAAATGTGATAACTTCTGTCTGGTTGTTGTGATGCCATTTCCCTGGTGAGGAATTGAAAGTGCATGAAGTTGTCATCATACAAGACCTTAATTGTAACCAAAATGCTTTTGAATATCATTCATATTCTCTGAAACAAGACCAAGAAAGGAAAAATTCTGCTGGGGTATGTAAACTTTTGAGCACAACTGTATCCTTGTTCATGGTAGCATTCATATTTCCATCAATTCTATGCCAAGGGCCAATGGCAGATGCAGAAAAGCAGCCCAAAACCATGAGATTGCCGCCACCATGTTTCACTGTATGCGTTTGGTACCTTACATCATTACGTTTTCCAACTCTGCAGTATATACAGTGCTGCCATCACTACCAAACAGATTGAACTTGGATTCAACCGACCCCAACACCTTAGACCAATCTGTCTCTTTCCGTTGGCCGTGTTCTTTGGCAAACACAAGTTGGACCTTCCGGTTCTTTGCAGAGATGAAAGGCTTCTTGACTGGAACTCGTGCATTCAGCCCTACTGCTTAGTCCTCGCGACTCACTTTGACCCCATATTCTTTGTTCATTTTGTGGACATCAGATACTGACTTTTTCTTTATAATGTGATCAACTCTGGAGGAAGTTCTCCTTGGTCGTCCACTTCTAGGTTTGTCGGCTGTTCCAGAACCTTCTTTTTCTTTCTTTAATATACCTGACACTTGACTCTGAGAACAGGTGAATTCCATAGCTGCCTCTTTATGGCTTTTCCCTGACTTCACTCCCAGAATAATAAGCTTCCTGACATCTGGTGATAAATTTGGCTTTGTCTCTGCCATGTTTTTAACCTTAAAACGCAAAAAAAAAAATTTAGGCAAAATTCGACTGCCCATAACAAAATAGGCAAAACATTTGGCCCAGCAAATGTTGAAATCTAACACATAAAGGGATAAAACAATGTCCAACACAATTTTTGTCCTGATAGCTGACAATCATTTGCTTCCAGTTAACTAAAATCACCAGAAAAATGGCCTCACAACAACCAAACAGAAGCAATCACAATTTAAAAAAAAAATGCAAAACTTTTGGTGGCTACTGTATTCATACAGTCAGGTTTAGCTGAGCTGCCTTTATCATTTGGCACAAAGTACAGTATCACAACATTTAATGTGGCTGCAGGGAAACTAGGCTGTACTTTTGGAGATGCATATAAAAATATTTTTGGTTTTGTCACTCGGCCTCAAAAAATTTAGTTACATATCTGGTAAAAATCCCTGAGCTCTCCTGAACCCTGCTGCTTTTTTGCCGTTTTGCACTGCGTCGCTCCATTGCAGAGATACTCACATTTGTTGCTTTCGGAGTGCAGTATGTGAAATCTCTGCTTTGCAGTCCAACTTTGCATTTTTTCAGTCTTATTTGGGAGTGCGCACTTTCAGCCCTCCCTCCAAGACGCTGCCAATGATCACATGCTCGACTACTAGATCTTCTCCTGATCTGTGGAAGCAGAGAAGAAACAGCCCGTTGCACTACAAGCAGAGATTTCACATGCAGTGCTCCAAAAGACGCAAATGTGAATATCTCTGCAATGGAGCGACGCAGCGAAAAACGGAAAAGAGCTGCAGAATCGGGGGAGCTCAGGGACTTTTACAAGGTATTTAAGGAATCACCCTGTAAGAATTGAATTTTATCGTTCTGGGTCCAATTACTGGAAAGTGGATTGTATTATGTGTTGTGCACAGATATTACTCAGTATTGCAGGGTCTGATTACTGCACACTGGGGTCAGGTGGCTTTAGTGGTCCTATCACTGTCTTATTACAGTTTTTGTGGAGCATTATATGGCGGCACACGCAGTTTGGTACATGTGATGGGTCTCCTAACCATTTTCCTTCTGTATTTTTTTACAGAGAAGGACGGGAAGGCTTTCCATCCAACCTACGAGGAGAAGCTGAGGCTGGTGGCTGTGTACAAACAAGTCCTCCTGGGACCGTACAACCCCGACACGTGCCCCGAAGTCGGCTTCTTCGATGTCCTGGGCAACGATAGGAGGTAACGAACGTCGTGTGGTTTGTTTCACTGTATCACATTCCTATAAAAAAGTAGCCACTTTGTAAATAGCCTAACGTTTTCTTACCGTTTTGTATACACAGCACTGATGCAGATCTGTGTGTCTCCATGGTTACAGACTACACTACATATGTAGTCTGATCCTGCCATTGTATATTTTTCACCACTAAAGTAGCAGTCAGGGACTGCAGGGTGAACCTCATTACCATGAGCATTTATGGGAGCTGTGTACGCAAAACGGCAACAGATTTTCCATCATGGGCATGCATCGATCTGATGTGTCCAAAAAAAAAAAAAAGGAATTGAAATGCAAAGTTTAATAGAAAACTGCAGACTGTTTCTTGCATAAAACTGAACGACGACGCGTTTCTAACCTCTTCATAGAAGCCTTTGCTCCCTCTGAGCGTCGTTCACACACTGTCGTCTTTCTTACAGGAAAGAATGGACGGCCGTGGGCAACCTGAGCAAGCAGGAAGCCATGACGGAGTTTATCACCCTCCTGAACAGATGCTGCCACCTCTTCTCCACATACGTCACATCCCATAAAATAGAGAAAGAAGAGCAGGAGAGAAAAAGGTACTAATCCCTACAATCCGTACATCCGGCATCGGTGGGGCACGGTAACTGCTGGTTTCCTCCAGAAACAGCGCCACACGTGTCCACAGGCTGTGCCTGGTATTGCAGCTCAGTACTATTAAAGTGAGTGGGGCTGAGCGGCAAGGTGACGCACAACCTGCAGACAGGTACCTGAAAACAACTCCAGCACTAATAGTTACTGGAGACGTTCTTAAAGGGACCGCTCTGCAGATTGTGCAGTGAACCCACCCCAACTCTACCAGAAGAGGCGCTGGTGATGCTGATAGATAGGAGATGGTTTGCAGCGGTTTTCTATGGATGCCAGACCTGGGTCCTGCAAATCTTTCTGCTCCAGTCTATAGCAGAGGTTAGCGGCAGTCGCTATCTCACAAGATAGATGATGATCGACATCTGGGTCACGTTTTTCCACACTTAAAGGGGTTGTCTGTTAGTTTAAAGGAGCTTTCTGTTTCCTGCAGGGATAACGTCACGTCACTCTATCAGATTGCTGCAGCCAATCACTGGCATGTACAGCATGAGACCGTAGAAACCAGTGATCGACTGCAGCAGTCACATGGATTATACAACATCATCGCTGCAGGAAAAAAAGTGATGGCCGCCAGAGTGTGAGCACGGGAGAAGTGAAGGAGTCATCAGGCGAGAAATATTTGTTTTTTATGGGTCAATTTTGTAAAATTTCCAACTGCCTTAAGTGGTATCAAATCCCTATCATATCACTAACTTAAAGCCGCAGGAGTTCTTAAACTTTGACTAAGTTTGATACATAGAATCCAACCTGCAGTGTAAAGCATGGGGGACAAAACAGCAGTATGAGACTGACAGGACATGAGGCATCTTTCAGGTTACCTCCTACTCCAGTACAAATTGCAGTATAGCTGGAGTCAGTGATTATGGATTTACGGAGCAGTCGGTATGTAAGACCGGAGGGATCATGGACCGGACTTCTGCTTTAAGTCCCAGGAAGTGAGAACGGTTGATGCTGCTGCAAAAATCATGTCCGACATAGTTCAGTGTAAAGCATCATCTGCTGACTTTATTGGAGAGAAGTTAAGGAGCGGAGACGGCGGGAAGAGGAGGAGCGGCAGCGGCTGCTGCGAGAGGAGGAGAAGCGGAGGAAAGAAGAGGAGCAGAGGCTGCGGAGAGAGGTGGAAGAGAGGATGCGAGCGGAGGATGAACGGTTTAGAATGGAACAGCAGAAGTAAGTACTCCCATCGGAAGTCACTCATCTTTCTTAAAGGATATTTTTGGGTGGGTCACTCATTCAGGACCCTCGTAGTATGAGCCATAGTGCAAGGAGCAGTCTGTTGTATGCAATGCTGGTGACCGGTTGGAGGGTACATGCGCTGGGGTCACCAACAATGGGGTCCACGGAGCACTGTCACATTCATTTTAATGGAAAATTACTAAAGCTCTGCCGGCCACAGGCAATGGCGGGTGCAGCAGTCATTAGGGCAGGACCGTGCATTTGTGTTTCAAATCTTAATTCTATTTTTTTTTTTGCAGGCAGCAGATCACGGCCGCCCTGAACTCGCAGACAGCGGTGCAGTTTCAGCAGTACGCAGCGCAGCAGTACCCGGGGAACTTCGAGCAACAGCAGCTCCTGATCCGGCAGCTGCAGGAACAGCACTACCAGCAGTACATGCAGCAGCTGTACCAAGTGCAGCTCGCTCAGCAACAGGTAGACGCAGCGCACAGACCCCCGAGCCTCGCTGCTCTGAGCTGCATTTACCTGTCGGACCATGTTCCCACGTAGCATAAATGCTGCAGGGTTTGTTTTTTTTGCAGAAAATCCCCTGTGTTTAAAACGGTGTTTCCCAAACTCCAGTCCTCACGGCCCCCATAGGTCATGTTTTCAGGATTTCCTTAGTATTTCCATCACCTGTGTAATACTATCAAGGCATCAGGAATTCTCTCACCTGTGTAATACGAAGGAGATCCTGAAACATGACCTGTGGGGGCCGTGAGGACTGGAGTTTTGGAAACACTGGTTTAAAAGTTTGAGGAAACTTCTTGTGCTTCCCGGAAAACTCCTGACCGCTGTGCATCTAAAGACGTTGCTGAAATTTGTGGTTTTTTGGTTTGTTTATTTTTTCCTGTGGAGCCGAAAAAATGCATGAAAAAATGCCCTCGCTTCTTGTACAGAATTAATAAAACCTTCAGATCTTCAACAATAAATGGGGTAAAAACAGCTGTAAAAATACGATAATCAGAGTAGATTGCTATAGCGGGTTTTGATGTAGAAAATAAACCCTGCACTTTACGCTCCCTGGAACCTGAACTAATTAACTAATTGTTTTTAGTAAGAAAAAAATTGCGCGGCTGAGTTTTGCTCTTGATGATGGCGGTGCGCTGAGTAGCTGGTTGATTAGATGCAGCGTTTATAAGTGGAAGACAGTGGGATTTGTGTGCAGCGTCTATTGGAGCCTGTGGTTGTCTGAAACGCTGCCTCATTAGAAGTTAAGCTTCTTTGTTCTTCCCCTCATGCTTTACACTGCAGTTTTGCTTCGCAGCATACAAGAAATGAAGAATGCTCATAAATGACGTGGTGTTACCCTCTCCTTACCCTCTCGGCCTTACAGAAACAGCAGGAGGCACTTTCGGCAGGAACCAGCTCCCCTGTCAGTTCTCCATCCAAGGTGAACATGGGAAGCATCACCGGCTCCGGAGAAGCCCCCTCGGTCAACGGACAAACCCACCCACACATAGACAATGCTGAGACAGAACTGGAGGCAGACCCCGCTGGAAGACCTGCTGGAGAACGGGCTTAAAGGTGCGTCCTATTGACCCCAGTGGGGTTGGGGTCTGTTGGGTGGACAATCAGACGATACCTGGACATTGGCTAATGGTTTTTGTTTGCTCATTATTTTTCCACTTCCTTCTCTCTACAGAGTCCATGCCGGTCATTGCTGCCCCATCCATGTGGACAAGACCCCAAATTAAAGACTTCAAAGAGAAGATCCAGCAGGACGCGGACTCAGTCATCACCGTCGGAAGAGGAGAGGTGGTCACAGTCCGGGTCCCCACACACGAGGAGGGCTCCTATCTTTTCTGGGAGTTTGCCACAGATAACTTTGACATTGGTTTTGGGGTTTACTTTGAATGGACAGACTCCCCAAACACGGCTGTGAGCGTGCACGTCAGCGAGTCCAGCGAGGACGAGGACGAAGGTACTTTGTACAATTTTCATACTTCATTCCTGTACAATAAATACTGTAGCAGGTCTTCACTGCGTCTCACCCCCTCTTCCTGAAGAGGTCGGGGGTCTCTCGAGAAGCAGCATCTTACCCCCTCGTTTTAAGGAGGTTGGGGCCTCTCGAGAACCAGTGTCTTACCCCCTCGTCTTAAGGAGGTTGGGGCCTCTCAAGAAGCAGCGTCTCACCCCCTCGTCTTGAGGAGGTTGGGGCCTCTCGAGAAGCAGCGTCTCACCCCTTTGATTTGAGGAGGTTGGGGCCTCTCGAGAAGCAGCATCTCACCCCTTCGTCCTGAGGAGGTCGGGGGGTCTCTTTAGAAGCAGCATCTCACCCTTTCGTCCTGAGGAGTTAGGGGGTCTCACCCCCTCGCCCTGAAGAGTTCTGGGGGTCCTATTGAAGCAGCGTCTCACCCCCTCGTCCTGAGCAGGTTGGGCGCCTGTTGAGAAGCAGCATCTCACCCCCTCATCCGGACGAGGTAGGGGGCCTTTCGAGAAGCAGCGTCTCACCCCCTCATCCGGACGAGGTCGGGGCCTCTTGAGAAGCAGCGTCTCACCCCCTCATCCGGACGAGGTAGGGGGCCTTTCGAGAAGCAGCATCTCACCCCCTCATCCGGACGAGGTCGGGGCCTCTTGAGAAGCAGCGTCTCACCCCCTCATCCGGACGAGGTAGGGGGCCTTTCGAGAAGCAGCATCTCACCCCCTCATCCGGACGAGGTAGGGGGCCTTTCGAGAAGCAGCGTCTCACCCCCTCATCCGGACGAGGTCGGGGCCTCTTGAGAAGCAGCGTCTCACCCCCTCATCCGGACGAGGTAGGGGGCCTTTCGAGAAGCAGCATCTCACCCCCTCATCCGGACGAGGTCGGGGCCTCTTGAGAAGCAGCGTCTCACCCCCTCATCCGGACGAGGTAGGGGGCCTTTCGAGAAGCAGCGTCTCACCCCCTCATCCGGACGAGGTCGGGGCCTCTTGAGAAGCAGCGTCCCAGCCCCTTGTTCCGAGGAGGTCGGAGGCTTCTGGATAAGCACCAACTGGTCATGGATGTTCACCTCTGCAGGAGATCAAAAACCAACAATGTGCTCTCTGGGGCGTTACTGTGGTCTCTCTCGCTTTCCGTAGGTTCTTTAAGATTGACCTATCAGACTGGCGGGATGGTTGAGTCGCTGCCTAATTTATCCTCTCCCCAATGCCACTGGTGGAGGAGCTGTGCCTCTGCAGAGGGAAAACGGGCCGCATCTAGCGTCAGAGAGGCTCATTCACACTTTAAAGTAAAAAGCTTGCGAGCGTGCTCTCCTTGCCAAGGAAACCAGTCACCACTGATAGTTTGTAGTGGTGGCCGGTATCCTAGGCAACCAGCTGTAAACTATAGAGTTAAGAATACCTCCATATTTGACAACAGAGATACTTTTTAATAAAGAGTGAAATGTAAAGTTGCTGGTGTTTACAAGCACTTTGCAATTTTACCCAACGAAGATGGAGGAAAAACCGCACCAAAAACGGATCAGATCAGCATGAGTCGCCCTGTACTCTCTCTGCGGGATTTCTGTAAGACTGCTTGTTTCCGGATTATTCCCGGAAGACCCCTTTATGCTTCTGTTTTAGCTCCGCGCCCATGACTTGTCCCACTCTGATATCCTGGACTCACTCCTGACTTGTGTCTGTTCTTTACAGAGAATCCCAACAACGAAGAGAAAGCCGAAAAGAACGCCAACAAGCCTCAGCTGGAGGAGATTGTGCCGGTCTACAGGCGGGATCGTCACGAAGAGGTGGACGCCGGCAGCCACCAGTACCCCGGCCGGGGGCTCGACCTGCTCAAATCTGACAACTCTTATTCCCTGTGGCGTTCAAAATCTGTGTACTACAGAGTGTATTATACTAGATAAAGGAGGGGCCTGCGGTCAGGGGGAGGAGCCGGCAATCAGGGGGAGGGGCAAGTGATCATGGGGCGGGGCCTGCAATCAGGGGGAGGGGCCAGGGCAGTAAGTCGCTCACATGACCTGGATCCTTTTCGATAAGTGTCGCCTCCTCATCGCTCCTCGTGGCGGCCGACACTAATTCAGAGTGCTGTGATTTAACCCGTTCTTTGCCACTACGATTGGTGGACATGAAAGGGGTTAAACATAATTTGGCTGCGCCTGCACTTTTGTGTTTTGTGGTTTTTTTCGCACTTGTTTGGGATTTTTAATTCTATTCTCTGTGCGCCCACTCGGGGGCATTTCATGATCTGTTCAGAAGATGAACGCGCATGAGAAGCGTCATGGAGGAGGGGGCACCTTTGTGTTGGGTACCAGGGTAGTGGGCGCCCCCTCAAGACTGGTGGAAGGGTAAAGGTCCCATGTGTTCCCCTCGGTCTGCCCTATTCTGTACCACGCGCAGGTAGCTCAGCGCCATCGCAAACAGCAACGGTTTCTCCTCCACTATAGGTCAGGGCAAATCCGAAATGTGCTGTTGCCTCTCTGGTATCAGCCGTCTGTAGCGGGCAGGAGAGGGTAGTGGGGAAAGTTTCTTATCTCTTCTCTCATCAGTCTGATTTGTCTGATCTTGTACCATGTAAAATATGTAACAAATATGAGAAATGGTTTATAATAATAATAATCATATGGAATAATCTGTCCTGTGTGATCTGGTGGAAACACTGCACCTCCCCCAATGCCCCGCAGCAGAGCATGCGCTATGTGAGACACCCAGGGGTGGGCCGCAGGGCGGAGGGGGGGGGTTCACGAAGGCTGAGAAGCTAGGAGGAATCTGGCAGACTTGCGATTGCTGCTCTGGAGGTGATAACAGCATTTCCTATAGATTTTACCTGTATGATGCTGCACTACGCCTTGTTGCCGTATAAGGGTAAGTCACAGGGCAACGGTCTCTGGTTGTTGTGAAACTACAACTCCCAGCATGCCCGGACAGCTCCTTGACTTTAGTCTGACTTGCACTAATACATTATGTAATTTCGGTTGTTTTCTATGAAGGCGTCGCTTTTCTATATCGCGTCCAATGAGCTGGATGAGGGCAGAATACGGCCGCCATACATTTACCATGGGAGATGGCTGATCGGCTCTGTGTATCGCTCAGTGCACCTATGTGGGAGCAGTCAGGGCGGCCATATTGCTCATCACTCAGCTTTCCCAGAAACTGAACGGAGGGATAGAATTTGCCCCTGCAAATGATACTATGAGCTGTAGGGATTAATGGCCAGACATTTAGATCCAGACTGTAGAGATGGTGGACGGTGGGGATCAGGCTGGTCACAGGACAGGGCCGTGCAGATGGTTTCCGCTCTGCATTGGGGGTGGCCGGTATCGTATACGGCTCCTATTATAAGGCGCTATACAGGTCGGGTGTTGGACTTTGCTGCCAGCAGCTGCACTTCTCCCTGCAGAAATGAGACCACCCATCCCCTTCAGCAGAGCAGTGATCAGAGCTATGGACGGGTGGGCTGTAACATTAGGGGCCCCTGGTACTCAACTTTCAGCCTGGAAGCAAGAAAAATCTCAGGTGCCAGTTTCTGATCATGTGGTTCAGTGTGATGTGAATGTTCAGGAATCTGCACCAATTTATTTACTATGTCTAAAGTCTGTCTTCTAATACAAGAATTAAGGTGCTGCCAGCAGCCACCACTAGAGGGCACCTGTGGTGTATGCACTGAGCTCTGCGCTGGCAGCAGCCTCCACTAGAGGGCACCTGTGGTGTATGCACTGAGCACTGCGCTGCCAGCAGCCTCCACTAGAGGGCACCTGTGGTGTATGCACTGAGCCCTGCGCTGCCAGCAGCCTCCACTAGAGGGCACCTGTGGTGTATGCACTGAGATCTGCGCTGCCAGCAGCCTCCACTAGAGGGCGCCTGTGGTGTATGCACTGAGCTCTGCGCTGCCAGCAGTCTCCACTTGAGGGCACCTGTGATGTATGCACTGAGATCTGCGCAACCAGCAGCCTCCACTAGAGGGCGCCTGTGGTGTATGCACTGAGATCTGCGCTGCCAGCAGCCTCCACTAGAGGGCACCTGTGGTGTATGCACTGAGATCTGCGCTGCCAGCAGTCTCCACTAGAGGGCACCTGTGGTGTATGCACTGAGATCTGCGCTGCCAGCAGTCTCCACTAGAGGGCGCCTGTGGTGTATGCACTGAGATCTGCGCTGCCAGCAGCCTCCACTAGAGGGCCCCTGTGGTATATGCACTGAGATCTGCGCTGCCAGCAGCCTCCACTAGAGGGCACCTGAGGGGACTGAGTTCCCCTGAAGATCCCTAAGTGCAGAATGTCCCCAAGATGGAAGGTTTCCCAGCATATAGCATCCATCGCCCCTTGTCAGCGCTGCCTGCAGGGGCCGGACGTTAACCCTTTCTTTCCCCGTGAGCCCCCTCTCATCTCGTTGCTGCCTTCCAGCTCTTCACCAATCAGCGAATCGTATTGGTGAGGAGTGGGGAGCGGAATCGTATTAGTGAAGACCGGGGAGCGCCGCTGCCTGTGCGGATACTTCCACTCCGAGAAGCCGAGAGATGAGCGACTGCTCGCAGCAGAAGTATCCCGACCCGCAGCGCCGCTCCCCGGTCCTCCCTTCACACCCTAGCCGCTGATGTCCCCACAGTATCCGCATGGTGTTACCAAGGTCCGGACATTTGTGTTAAAAATCGCTGATTGGTCGCTGCCCGCGACCAATCACCGATTTGGGCGCCACATTCAAATATCGGCTGCGACCAATCACCGATCTTGGCTCCACATTTAAACACATTTAAACACCGCTGTACTGATTGGTCGCGGACGCTATTTAAATGTGGCGCCAAAATCGGTGATTGGTCGCGCCCAGCGTCGGCGACCAATCAGCACAGCGGTGTTTAAATGTGGAGCCAAGATCGGTGATTGGTCACGGCCGATATTTAAATTTGGCGCCCAAATCGGTGATTGGTCGCGGGCAGCGCCAGCGACCAATCAGCGATTTTTAACAGAAATGTCTGGACCTTTGTAACACCATGCGGATACTGTGGGGACATCAGCAGGTAGGGTGTGACGGGAGGACCGGGGAGCGGCGCTGCGGGTCGGGATAATTCAGCTGCGAGCAGTCGCTCATCTCTCGGCTTCTCGGAGTGGAAGTATCCGCACAGGCAGCGGCGCTCCCCGGTCCTCACCAATACGATTCGCTGATTGGTCGCGTGCGGAGAGCGCGACCAATCAGTGATCTTGGCGCTAAAGTTAAACACCGCTCTGCTGATTGGACGCGGACGCCAGACGCGTCCAATCACCGAGATTGGCGCCAAATTTAAACAACGCTCTGCTGATTGATCGCGGTCGCTGGCCGAGATCAATCAGCAGTATTGGGGCCAAATTTAAACAACGCTCTGCTGATTGGTCGCGGCCGTCAGCCGCGATTAATTAGCGATTTTGGCGCCAAATTTAAACCCCGCTCTGCATCTTTCAGCAGTATTGTCGCCAAATTTAAACACCTCTTTGCTGATTGATCGCGGTCGCGACTAATCAACGATTTTGGTGCCAAATTTAAACACGCTCTCCAGTCCTCACTAACACGGTTTGCTGATTGGTCGCGGCCACCGCCCGCGAACAATCAGCGATTTTGGCGCAAAATTCAAACACCGCTCTGCTGATTGGTCACGGCCGGTGGTTGCGACCAATCAGCCATTTGGTGCCAAATTTAAATACCGCTTCGCTGATTGGTCGCGGTGGCCGGCCGCGACCAAGCAGCGAAATTGGCGCCAAATTTAAACACCGCTCTGCTGATTGGTCGCGGTTACCGGTCTCGAATAATCAGCATTATTAGTGCCAAATTTAAACACCGCTGTGCTGATTGGTCACGTTCACTGACCTCGACCAATCAGCATTATTGGCGCCAAATTTAAACCCCGCTCTGCTGATTACTCACAACCGCGACCAATCTGCGATATAGGCGCCAAATTTTAATACCGCTTTGCTGATTGGTCGAGGCCGGCAACCGTGACCAATCAGCGATTTTGGCACAAAATTTAAACACAGCTCTGCTGATTGCGCCTGGTCGGCCGCATACCTATTCTAGAATACCCGATGCATTAGAATCGGGCCACCATCTAGTCTAATCATAATAACAGACGGGGATTCTTTACTGTAAGAGCATTAAGACTATGGATCTCTCTGTCACATGATGCTGTCATGGTGGATTCACTACCTGTATACAAGGAGGGCCTGGACACCTTTCTTGAAGAATATATTCTTATAGTTTCTAGATTGTGTGATGATGGTGATCCAGGGAACTCACCTGATTGCAGTTTGTGGAGTCAGGAAGGAATTTTCCCCTGATATGGGGCAATTAGCATCTGTCTCCCGGGGTTTTTGTTTTTCTTTCCTCTAGATCAGTGTTTCCCAAACTCCAGTCCTCATGGCCCCCACAGGTCATGTTTTCAGGATCTCCTTAGTGTTACACAGGTGATGGAAGTATCATCAAGACATCAGGAATTCTCTCACCTGTGCAACACTATGGAAATCCTGAAACCGTGACCTGTGGGGGCCGTGAGGATGGGGTTTGGGGAACACTGCTCTAGATCAACGTGTTATTGTACTGGTTGAACTTGATGGACTTGTGCAGTCAACCTAAAAGGGAGTCTGTCAGCACAGAATGACTGTTCAAACCAAGCGCAGGCGCTTAGTGCATCATGTTGCAGCCAAACATTGAAGGTCGCCTTCCCACGTGCTTGTTTTCTCTCCATTTGCACACCTCGCCCCCCCACCTTTGATGATAGCTCTGGCTTCATAGAGCAATGTTTGGCCAAATCACGGTGCACCGAGGGCCGGCGCTTGGTTTAAACAGTCGTTCTGTGCTGTCAGACTCGTTTTAAATGTTTGGCCTCGCCAAAGGTGCACTAAGCGCCTGTGTTATCACAGAATAGTGAGGATGGGTGTAGAGCGTGAGGCGTGGACATGGTGGTATCACAGAATAGTGAGGACGGGTGTAGAGCGTGAGGCGTGGACTTGGTGGTAGCACAATAGTGAGGACGGGTGTAGAGCGTGAGGCGTGGACATGGTGGTATCACAATAGTGAGGACGGGTGTAGAGCGTGACGCGTGGACATGTTGGTATCACAATAGTGAGGACGGGTGTAGAGCGTGAGGCGTGGACATGGTGGTAGCACACAATAGTGAGGACGGGTGTAGAGCGTGAGGCGTGGACATGGTGGTATCACAATAGTGAGGACGGGTGTAGAGCGCGAGGCGTGGACATGGTGGTATCACAATAGTGAGGACGGGTGTAGAGCGTGAGGCGTGGACATGGTATCACAATAGTGAGGACGGGTGTAGAGCGTGAGGCGTGGACATGGTGGTATCACAATAGTGAGGAAGGGTGTAGATCGTGAGGCGTGGACATGGTGGTATCACAATAGTGAGGATGGGTGTAGAGCGTGAGGCGTGGACATGGTGGTATCACAATAGTGAGGATGGGTGTAGATCGTGAGGCGTGGGCGCGGTGGAGTCACACAATAGTGAGGACGGGTGTAGATCGTGAGGCGTGGACATGGTGGTAGCACAATAGTGAGGACGGGTGTAGATCGTGAGGCGTGGACATGGTGGTATCACAATAGTGAGGACGGGTGCAGAGCGTGAGGCGTGGACATGGTGGTATCACAATAGTGAGGATGGGTGTAGATCGTGGGTCGTGGGCGCGGTGGTAACACACAATAGTGAGGACGGGTGTAGATCGTGAGTCGTGGACGCGGTGGTAACACACAATAGTGAGGACGGGTGTAGATCGTGAGTCGTGGGCGCGGTGGTAACACACAATAGTGAGGACGGGTGTAGATCGTGAGTCTTGGGTGCGGTGGTAACACACAATAGTGAGGACGGGTGTAGATCGTGAGTCGTGGGTGCGGTGGAGTCACACAATAGTGAGGACGGGTGTAGATCGTGAGTCGTGGGTGCGGTGGAGTCACACAATAGTGAGGACGGGTGTAGATCTTGAGTCGTGGGTGCGGTGGAGTCACACAATAGTGAGGACGGGTGTAGATCGTGAGTCGTGGACCCGGTGGTAACACACAATAGTGAGGACGGGTGTAG
Source organism: Phyllobates terribilis (assembly GCF_046119375.1). Lineage (NCBI taxonomy): Eukaryota > Metazoa > Chordata > Amphibia > Anura > Dendrobatidae > Phyllobates > Phyllobates terribilis. The sequence continues at coordinate 390,422 of NW_027362994.1, forward strand.
AGCGTGAGTCGTGGGTGCGGTGGAGTCACACAATAGTGAGGACGGGTGTAGATCGTGAGTCGTGGGTGCGGTGGAGTCACACAATAGTGAGGACGGGTGTAGATCGTGAGTCGTGGGTGCGGTGGAGTCACACAATAGTGAGGACGGGTGTAGATCGTGAGTCGTGGGTGCGGTGGAGTCACACAATAGTGAGGACGGGTGTAGAGCGTGAGTCGTGGGTGCGGTGGAGTCACACAATAGTGAGGACGGGTGTAGATCGTGAGTCGTGGGCGCGGTGGAGTCACACAATATAACATCTAGTAACAGAACGCTTCCTTTAATGGATGTTTTATACAAAAGTGAAGCCATAAAACCCTATAATACAAGAAACAATATTTCCTCCGTCCACATCGCACAGTTTCCTTCTCACAGAGCAGCAGTAACAGAACGCTGCAGATTCTCTGCAGAAACCTTTGGTGCCGTCTACACGACAGGAACGAGGCCACATTTTACCATTTGTACCACAAGACCCCGAACAACAGACAAGAAACACGAGGACATGAACAGAAGGACAAAAGAAATCAGGAATCTCCTCCGTGTAACCAGAAGTGGGATCAGCGGAGACTCGTCCTCGCACACCTTATCCAGACATGGCGGCCGCCAGCGCCTTCACTTCAAAGGCCTCCGGAGGAATGGCACCCCGACTCTGTAAAGGGAAACCGATAATAAAGGAAAACCAAATCATACGTGTAAACCTGGAGACCAGACAGAAGCATCATTTACCCCTTTATACAGTCAGGGGGTGAGCGCTCTTAAAGGGGTTCTCCATTTATATGGAGATAAACATTAAATGGATTCTCTTATCAAGACGACTGCTCTCTATATACCGTATTAGTGCTTATAGATATTATAGAGGGGTCTCCCGCCCCGAACCACCAGCTGTGAGCTAGAATAATACCTGGCCCCACCATCCCCCCGGTGCATAAAGTCCGGCACCATCTTGTCCCCCCGGTGTATAATGTCCTGCCCCATCTCGTCCCCTCCCCGGATGTATCATGTCCGGTTCCATCTCCCCCCTTCCTGGTGTATAACATCCAGCCCCATTGCTCCTCCTGTGCATAACGTCTGGTCCCATCGACCCCCGATGCATAACGTCTGGCACCATCTTGCCCCCCCGGTGTATAATGTCCTGCCCCGTCTGGTCCCCTCCCCGGATGTATCATGTCCGGTCCCATCCCCCCCCTTCCGGGTGTATAACATCCAGCCCCATTGCTCCTCCTGTGCATAACGTCCGGTCCCATCGACCCCCGATGCATAACGTCTGGCCCTTCCCCCCGCTGTGCATAACATTCAGTGCCATCGCCCCCCATGCATAACTTCCGACCCCATCGTCCCCCGGTGTAACATCTGGTCCCGTTGCGGTGTGATGTGTTCTGGATGAAGGGGCAACAATTCCCACCAATGCCTCCAAAATCTTATAGAAATCCTTCCCAGAAGAGCAGAAGCCGTTCTATCTGTGGAGGAGCGACTCCATATTAATGTCTATGGGTGTAGGATGGGAGGTGAGAGCTCCCTGGAGGTGAATGTGGAGGGGGCACATACTTTTCTCCAGATATTGTATGTACAGTGATTCCATAGAACAAGAACTGATCTTTGCAGCTGTAATCAGCTCTGGCCAATAGAGGGCAGCACTGAACCTCTAAACACCTCCACAGGACACATGCAAAGACCTTCAGAGATACAGTGCAGGTGTCGGCTTCAGGTCACTGGAGACAGTCAGCAAGTAGGTTGCTTAATAAAACCATTTACCTTCAGGTGATGAAACACTTTCTTTGCTTGATGCACATCCCAGTTGTTGTCGTCAAGACATCTGTATGGAGAAAAGAGATTTTATCAAAAGACACCGACCACGGCGGCAGGAAGCCCATCGCCCGTGGCTGGTGTCACCTAAAGTTACATGATATAGAGGCAAAACCTCAGCTGTGAGAAGTGTCGGGGCTGCACAGGTTTTCAGTACCTTAATGGAAAGTGAAATGTTCCTATTCAGTGACAGAAAGCAGAGATCTTGGATACAAAGTGTATGATGAGGTTACAGAACCCCCCGCGCTCAGTGCCGCGCACCGCGGTCTCACTCACTTCAGAGCCCAGTCCGGCTTCATCCTCGTGTACGCGGAGAATGAGTGGACGGTGTCCCTGGCGGCGGCGGAAGGGGCTTTCTCGCAGATCGCCGGGACAGGTTTGGGGGGCTCAAGTGATGGCGTTTCTTGCGGACCCCCGTATGCATTCAGTATAACCATCTGATCATTCAAAATCTGAGCGCTGGAAAAAGAGGAAAACAAAAAAGTAACTGAATTATTAGTGATTTCAATATCTCGGCTTGCTTTCAGTGAATGGGACCATGTTTGTTACACAAACCGGATTCCTCTCACTGCTAATCATTTACTAACTGGTGTCTACGCAATCCCCCGTGAGCCAAAACTGACAGATTTTACCTGCGCTGATACACTGTAACGAATCAGAGAGTATTAATCACCCGATCTGTGGAGCCAACAAAGGATTGTCTGGGCTGGATCCAGCGCTAACGAACCTTATGCTGTACAGATTTTATGCCTCGCGATGTAATTAAGAATATTCTCATTCATTGATGGCAAGCAGAGATCTGAAAACGCTAAAAAAATAGAAATATAAATTACCGTATATGCTCGAGTATAAGCCGAGGCACCTAATTTTACCACAAAAAACTGGGAAAACTTATTGACTTGAGTATAAACCCTAATTTGGGAAATGCAGCAGCTACTCGTAAATTTCCCCATCCTGGTACGCATGGCCCCCTCATCCCCAATCCTGGTACGCATGGCCCCCTCATCCCCAATCCTGGTATGCATGGACCCCTCATCCCCAATTCTGTTGTGCATGGCTCCCTCATCCCCAATCCTGGTACGCATGGCCCCCTCATCCCCAATCCTGGTACGCATGGCCCCCTCATCCCCAATCCTGGTACGCATGGCCCCCTCATCCCCAATCCTGGTACGCATGGCACCCTCATCCCCAATTCTGTTGTACATGGCCCCCTCATCCCTAATCCTGGTATACATGGCCCCCTCATCCCCAATCCTGGTATGCATGGCAGCCCTCATCCCCAATCCAGGTATGCATGGCAGCCCTCATCCCCAATCCAGGTATGCATGGCAGCCCTCATCCCCCAATCCAGGTATGTATGGCACCCCTCATCCCCCAATCCTGGTATGTACGGTACCCCTCATCCCCCAATCCTGGTATGCATGCCCCCCCATCCCCAATCCTCGTATGCATGGCACCCTCATGTCTAATCCTGGTATGTATGGTCCCCTCATCCCCAATCCTGGTATGCATGGCCTCCTCATCCCCAATCCTGGTATGCATGGCACCCCCATCCCCAATCCTGGTATGTGTGGGCCCCCTCATCCCCCAATCCGGGTTTGTATGCCCCCCATCCCCAATCCTGGTATGCATGGCCTCCTCATACCCAATCCTGGTATGTATGGCCTTCCCATCCCCAATCCTGGTATGTATGGACCCCCTCATTCCCCAATCCTGGTATGCATGGCCGCATTACTGCACGCACAAAAAAATAATCAAACACTGAAGGTACGTGCACACGATCAGTAATTGCTGCGGATTGTACGCTGCGCACTTGCACTGCGTGCAATCCGCAGATGCCAGATGTTATAGAATAGTAGATGGGATTTATACAGATCCCATGCCCACTATGCGTCTCCATACACCTGCGGCTCACCCGCAGACACGGACATGCGGCGCGTCTTCCCAGACCTCAGTATGTCAATTTCTCTTGCGGAGACACTAGTCTCCGCAAGAGAAATTCTATCAGTGCAATGTATAGGATGCGGTGAATCCGCATGGCTCAATGAACACATGCGGATTTACCAGCGTGCAGCGCTTTGGACGCAGCATAAAGTATGCTGCGTTCAAAACGCTGCCAATAACGCCCATGTGCACATACCCTTATACTCACCTTCCTTCCTCACCTCTGCTCTGCATCCTTTTCTGCTGCAGCAGCTCATGTCAGCATCTGAGCAGCGCATGACGTCACTGCCATGCGCTCTCAGACGCTGAGCTGCTGGCACATTCACTCCTCTCCACCCCGGGACTATGGGCGTGGAGAAGAGTGAATATGCACTCTCTTTAGTAGCGGGCACTGTCAGCAGGAACTGCGGCTCAGCACTTCTCTGTGTCCGCTACTAAAGAGAATGAATATTCATTCTTCTCCACGCCCATGGGAGTGGAGAAGAGGGAATATTAATTTCTCTTTAGCGAGGGTACACGTGGTAGCTGCAGCAGCGGCTACTGCGTGTGCCCCGCTCCTCCACCGTCGCAACCTCCCCCAGCACTATCCACCACCAGAATTTCTATATACTCGAGTATATACCAGAGTATAAGCCGAGAGGGGCTTTATCAGAACAAAAAATGTGCTGAAAAACTCGGCTTATACTCGAGTATATACGGTATATTAAAAATCTGGTGAATTACATGATGATTGGAAGAGACGAGATCAATCATAACCTATGCAGCGGATACCACCACTGGCGGCCTCAGTATTCCTGTAGCCAGAAGACCACCGCCAGGAGGAGTTAACAGAGCGGCCGGTCATACATGCACCCTGCCTCCGCCAGGAGGAGTTAACAGAGCGGCCGGTCATACATGCACCCTGCCTCCGCTAGGAGGAGTTAACAGAGCGGCCGGTCATACATGTGTAGCACCCTGAGGGCTCGGCTGCTACAGGGGTATTGCACCTCGACCCAGAGGTGTGATATTCTACTCCCGGGTAAGGATGGACAAAGGTGGGTCACTGGTGGGGACGGCCAGAGCAAGAAAGAGAAGGGAGCCCTGTGCCACGCTCTGGAATTGCCTGGGAGTTGGTCGAGCCCCTTGCCTGGTGGACGCAGCACGGCTTGGGCAGTCACCGCCGGTACAGACGTGACTAGGACCAGTAAAGAACTGTGAGTAAAGCATTGGAAACTGCAACCACACGTCTCTGTGTTTCATCGCTGCACCAGCACCATTAGTACTGGGACGCTCACACCATCACTCCCATCATCCACACTAGCTGCCCTGAGGCAATGCTTCTCCCGTGGGGAGTTATCCCATACTTGGCTGCGCTTACAACATCAGCAGTCTGCGGCACAGCGGCGGTCTCCACTGACCGCAATCCACGGGTAGCGTAGTCGGACACTTATTATTACACTAAGACTGCCACTGGTTTGAAAGCCCTGGGCACGGACCGGGTCACCGCCACTGAAGACTACAACCCCCAGCGATAGTCTTCCGTGGCGATAGGTGATATTACAGCTCACCTCCTCCTCCTGTACAATGACTGATAACACCTCTATATATAGTAGATTACACAGGATCCACCATTTACAATAGGTGATATCACAGCACACCTCCTCCTCCTGTATAATGACTGATAACACCTCTATATACAGTAGATAACACAGGATCCACCATTTACAATAGGTGATATCACAGCTCACCACCTCCTCCTCCTGTACAATGAATGATAACACCTCTATATACAGTAGATAACACAGGATCCACCATTTACAATAGGTGAGATCACAGCTCACCCCCTCCTCCTGTACAATGACTGATAACACCTCTATATACAGTAGATAACACAGGATCCACCATTCACAATAGGTGATATCACAGCTCACCTCCTCCTCCTGTATAATGACTGATAACACCTCTATATACAGTAGGTAACACAGGATCCACCATTCACAATAAGTGATATCACAGCTAACCTCCTCCTCCTATACAATGACAGATAACACCTCTATATACAGTACATAACAAAGGGGACCCACCATTCACAATAGGTGGTATTACAGCTCACCTTCTCCCCCTGTATAATGACTGATAACACATCTATATACAGTAGGTAACACAGGATCCACAATTCACAATAGGTGATATCACAGCTCACCTACTCCTCCTCCTGTACAATGACTGATAACACCTCTATATACAGTAGTTAACACAGGATCCACCATTCACAATAGGCGATATCACAGCTCACCTCCTCCTCCTCCTGTACAATGACTGATAACACAGGATCCAACATTCACAATAGGTGAGATCACAGCTCACCCCTTCCTCCTCCTGTACAATGACTAATAACACCTCTATATACAGTAGATAACACAGAGGACCCACCATTCACAATAGGTGATATCACAGCTCACCTCCTCTTCCTGTATAATGATTGATAACAAATCTATGTACCGCAGGTAACACAGGATCCTCCATTCACAATTAGTGATGTCACAGCTCACCTCCTCCTCCTCCTGTACAATGACTGATGAAACCTCTATAAACAGTAGGTAACACAGGATCCACCATTCACAATAGGCGATATCACAGATCACCTCCTCCTCCTGTACAATGAATGATAACACCTCTATATACAGTAGATTACACAGAATCCACCATTCACAATAGGTGAGATCACAGCTCACCTCCTCCTCTGTACAATGACTGATAACACCTCTATATACAGTAGATAAAACAGGATACACCATTCACAATAGGCGAGATCACAGCTCACCTCTTCCTGTACAATGAATGATAACACCTCTATATACAGTAGATAACACAGGGGACCCACCATTCACAATAGGTGGTATTACAGCTCACCTCCTCCCCTGTACAATGACTGATAACACCTCTATATACAGTAGATAACACAGGATCCACCATTCACAATAGGTGATATCACAGCTCACCTCCTCCTCCTCCTGTACAATGACTATTAACACCTCTATATACAGTAGATTACACAGGATCCACCATTCACAATAAGTGAGATCACAGCTCATCTCCTCCTCCTGTACAATGACTGATAACACGTCTATATATAGTAGATGACACAGAGGACCCACCATTCACAATAGGTGATGTCACAGCTCACCTCCTCCTCCTCCTGTACAATGACTGATAACACCTCTATATACAGTAGGTAACACAGGAGACCCACCATTCACAATAGGCGATATCACAGATCACCTCCTCCTCCTGTACAATGAACGATAACACCTCTATATACAGTAGATTACACAGGATCCACCATTCACAATAGGTGATATCACAACTCACCTCCAGCTCCTGTACAATGAACGATAACACCTCTATATACAGTAGATTACACAGGATCCACCATTCACAATAAGTGAGATCACAGCTCACCTCCCCCTCCTGTACAATGAATGATAACAACTCTATATACAGTAGATTACACAGGATCCACCATTCACAATAAGTGAGATCACAGCTCATCTCCTCCTCCTCCTGTACAATGACTGATAACACCTCTATATATAGTAGATAACACAGGATCCACCATTCACAATAGGTGACATCACAGCTCACCTCCTCCTCCTGTACAATGACTGATAACACCTCTATATACAGTAGATAACACAGGATCCACCTTTCACAATAGGTGATATCACAGCTCACCTACGCCGCCTGTACAATGAACGATAACACCTCTATATACAGTAGATTACACAGGATCCACCATTCACAATAGGTGACATCACAGCTCACCTCCTCCTCCTCCTCTACAAGGACTGATAACACCTCTATATACAGTAGATTACACAGGATCCACCATTCACAATAGGTGATATCACAGCTCACCTCCTCCTCCTGTACAATGAATGATAACACCTCTATATACAGTAGATAACACAGGATCCACCATTCACAATAGGTGATGTCACAGTTCACCTCCTCCTCCTCTTGTACAATGACTGATAACACCTCTATATACAGTAGATAACACAGGATCCACTATTCACAATAGGTGAGATCACAGCTCACCTCCTCCTCCTTTACAATGACTGATATCACCTCTTTATACAGTAGATAACACAGGATCCACCTTTCACAATAGGTGATATCACAGCTCACCTCCTCCAACTCCTGTACAATGACTGATATCACCTCTATATACAGTAGATGACACAGGGAACACACCATTCACAATAGGTGATGTCACAGCTCACCTCTCCAACTGTACAATTACTGATAACACCTCTATATACAGTAGATAACACAGGATCCACAATCCACAAAAGGTGATATCACAGCACACCTCCTCATGCTCTACAATGACTGATAACACCTCTATATACAGTAGATGACACAGGGGACCCTCCATTCACAATAGGTGATGTCACAGCTCACCTCCTCCTCCTCCTGTACAATGACTGATGAAACCTCTATATACAGTAGATTACACAGGATCCTCCATTCACAATAGGTGAGATCACAGCTCACCTCCTCCTCCTCCTGTACAATGACTGATAACACCTCTTTATACAGTAGATAACAAAGGGGACCCATCATTCACAATAGGTGGTATCACAGCTCACCTCATCCCCCTGTATAATGACTGATAACACCTCTATATACAGTAGGTAACACAGGATCCACCATTCACAATAGGTGATATCACAGCTCACCTCCTCCTCCTGTACAATGACTGATAACACCTCTTTATACAGTAGATAACACAGGATCCTCCATTCACAATAGGTGATATCACAGCTCACCTCCTCCTCCTGTACAAGGACTGATAACACATCTATATACAGTAGATAACACAGGTTCCACCATTCACAATAGGTGGTATTACAGCTCACCTCCTCCTCCTATACAATGACGGATAACACCTCTATATACAGTACATAACAAGGGGGACCCACCATTCACAATAGGTGGTATTACAGCTCACCTTCTCCCCCTGTATAATAACTGATAACACCTCTATATACAGTAGGTAACACAGGATCCACCATTCACAATAGGCGAGATCACAGCTCACCTCTTCCTGTACAATGAATGATAACACCTCTATATACAGTAGATAACACAGGATCCACCATTCACAAAAGGAAATATCACAGCTCACCTCCTCCTCCTGTACAATGACTGATAACACCTCTATATACAGTAGATAACACAGGATCCACCATTCACAATAGGTGATATCACAGCTCACCTCCTCATGCTGTACAATGACTGATAACACCTCTATATATAGCAGATGACACAGGGGACCCACCATTCACAATAGGTGATGTCACAGCTCTCCTCCTGTACAATGACTGATAACACCTCTATATATAGTAGATAACACAGGACCCACCATTCACAATAGGTGATATCACAGCTCACCTCCTCATGCTGTACAATGACTGATAACACCTCTATATATAGCAGATGACACAGGGGACCCACCATTCACAATAGGTGATGTCACAGCTCTCCTCCTCCTCCTCCTCCTGTACAATGACTGATAACACCTCTATATACAGTAGATAACACAGGATCCACCATTCACAATAGGTGAGATCACAGCTCATCTACGCCGCCTGTACAATGACTGATAACACCTCTATATACAGTAGATAACACAGGATCCACCATTCACAATAGGTGGTATTACAGCTCACCTCCTCCTCCTCCTGTTCAATGACTGGTAACACCTCTATATACAGTAGATAACACAGGATCCTCTATTCACAATAGGTG